>NC_044565.1:2345467-2403916 GCF_007565055.1 Rhinopithecus roxellana
ATTAATTAAGTAGGGGAAGTGTCTCGTCCCAATCTTAGAGGAAAGACTTTCAACTTTTAACGTTTCCCCATTTAGTACAATGTTACCTGTGGGTTTGTCATATATAGTACGGTCTTTTTTCTTTATTCAGCCAAACTTTGTCTTTTAATTGAAGAATTGAGTCAATCTACATTCATACGCAGATCCCTGTGAAAGAAGGACATCAAACCCCTAAATTCAGCTGGCCTTCTTTTATGGTATTCTGGCACCCATGTCTGAAGGGTTGGTGCTCTAGGAGTTTAGGCTTTTTTTTTTTGGTCTAAAGAAGCTTTAATTACTTCCCCTGAGATAGTTAGTTACCGTGCAAGAATTGCTGGTTCTTGACAAGACCTACATCCACTACCCCTCTTTTCTTCTAGACTTATAATTAGACTCATGTTCCTGCAGGCCCAGATGGGTGATGTCAAAGTGTAACCATAGAATCTGAGCTATAGTCCAACTACGTAATATTTTTCTAGTGTATACAGAAAGAAATATGAGAATATGTGTGAGAACTATATTAATGGTATGAATAACAGTGGAAGAAAAAAATATGAAGAGAAATGTATTGATATGAGACCAGGAAGCAGGAATTTCAATTCACTGGTGCAGCTTCATGGATTAGAAGGGGATCTGGGGGGCGGGCAAATGGCCAAATAGGAACGCTCCAGTCTCCAACTCCCAGCGCGAGCGACACAGAAGACCAGTGATTTCTGCATTTTCAGCTGAGGTACTGGGGTCATCTCACTAGGGAGTGCCGGACAATCGGGCTGGTCAGCTGCTGGAGCCCGACAGCGAGAGCTGAAGCAGGGCGAGGCATCGCCTCCCCTGGGAAGCAAGGGGGAAGGGAATCCGTTTTCCTAGCCAGGGGAACTGAGACACACAACACCTGGAAATCGGGTAACTCCCACCCCAATATTGCGCTTTAAGCAAACGGCACCCCAGGAGAATATACCCACACGTGGCCGGGAGGGTCCACGCCCACGGAGCCTCCCTCATTGCTAACACAGCCGTCTGCGATCTAACCGCAAGGCAGCAGCGGGCTGGGGGAGGGGTGCCCGCCATTGCTGGGCTTATAGGTAAACAAGCCGCTGGGAAGCTCGAAATGGGTGGAGCCCACAGCAGTCAAGGAAACCTGCCTGTCTCTGTAGACTCCACCTCTGGGACAGGGCAAGCTAAAAAAAAAAAAAAAACAACAAAAAGGCAGCAGAACCTCTGCAGATGCAAACGACTCTGTCTGACAGCTTTGAAGAGAGCAGTGGATCTCCCAACACGGAGGTTGAGATTGAACGGACAGACTGCTGCTCAAGAGGGTCCCTGACCCCTGAGTAGCCTAACTGGGAGAATCCCCCACAGGGGCAGTCTGACACCCCACACCTCACAGGGTGGAACACCCCTGAGAGGAAGCTTCCAAAGTAAGAATCAAACGGTACACTCGCTGTTCAGCAGTATTCTATCTTCTGCCACCTCTGCTGCGATACCCAGGCAAACAGGGTCTGGAGTGGACCTCAAACAATTCCAACGACCTACAGCGAGGGTCCTGACTGTCGAAGGAAAACTATCAAACAGGAAGGACACCTTACCAAACCCATCATACGTCACCATCATCAAAGACCAGAGACGATAAAACCACAAAGTGGGGAAAAAAACGAGGGCAGAAAAGCTGGAATTCAAAAATAAGAGCGCATCTCCCCCTGCAAAGGAAACAGCCCCTGCCAGCAACGGTCGAAGCTGTCAGAGAAGACTTTGACGAGAGGAGAAGAAGGCTTCAGGCCATCAAACTTCTCAGAGCTAAAGGAGGAATTAGTACCCAGCGCAAGAAACTAAAAATCTTGAAAAAAGAGTGGAAGATTGACAGCTAGACTAATTAATGCGAGAAGATCATAACGAATGACAGAGATGAAAACCATGACACGAGAAATACGTGACAAATGCACAAGCTTCAGTAACCGACTCGATCAACTGGAAGAAAGAGTATCAGCATTGAGGATCAATGAATGAAATGAAGCGAGAAGAGAAACCAAAAGAAAAAAAAGAAGAAAAGAATGAACAAAGCCTGCAAGAAGTATGGGATTATGTAAAAAGACCAAATCTACGTCGGATTGGGTGCCTGAAAGTGAGGGGGAAAATGGAACCAAGTTGGAAAACACTCTTCAGGATATCATCCAGGAGAACTTCCCCAACCTAGTAGGCAGGCCAACTTCAAATTCAGATACAGAGAACGCCACAAAGTACTCCTCCAGAAGAGCACTCCAAGCACTAATTGCCAGATTCACCAAAGTTGAAATGAAGGAAAAAACTTAAGGGCAGCCAGGAAAGGTCGGGTTACCCACAAAGGGAAGCCCATCAGACTAACCGCAGATCTCTCGGCAGAAACTCTACAAGCCAGAAGAGAGTGGGGGCCATATTCAACGTTCTTAGAAAGAAATTTCAACCCAGAATTTCATTCCAGCCAAACTAGTTTCATCGTGAAGGAGAAATAAAATCCTTTACAGATAAGCAAACGTTAGAGATTTTGTCCCCACAGGCCTGCCTTCGGACCTAGGGGCCCTACTGGAGGAACACCGGTGCCCTGCACTGCCATGTGACCTCGGGCTGGGAACGCATGCTCTAGGCGCTCCAGTTTTCATTGGCAGGTGTTCTCCATTTAACCTTATGTTTGGCTATGCTTTGGCTGGCTGTGGTGCCCCTCTGCTGTTTGGAGCCTCCTGCAGGTTTGGCTGGGTGGGGAGTCTGCCTGGGAGGAGGTTGCTCCTAGTCTCTGATAAAAAAGACTTTAAACCATCAAAGTCAAAAGAGACAAAGAAGGCCTTACACAATGGTAAAGGGGTCAATTCAACAGGAAGAGCTAACTCTCCTAAATATCTATGCACCCAATACAGGAGCACCCAGATTCATAAAGCAAGTCCTGGACTTACAAAGAGCTTAGACTCCCTACTAATAAAGGGAGACTTCAACACTCCACTGTCAACATTAGACAGATCACGAGACAGAAAGTTAACAAGGATATCCAGGAATTGAACTCATCTCTGCACCAAGCGGACCTAATAGACATCTATAGAACTCTCCACCCCAATCAACAGAATATACATTCTTCTCAGCACCACATCACATTATTCCAAAATGACCACATAATTGGAGTAAAGCACTCCTCACCAAATGTAAAGAAACAGAAATTATAAACAACTGTCTCTCAGACACCCAGTGCAATAAACTAGAACTCAGGACTAAGAAACTCAATCAAAACTGCTCAACTACATGGAACTGAACAACCTGCTCCTGAATGACTCTGGGTACATACGAAATGAAAGCAGAAATAAAGATGTTCTTTGAAACCAATGGAACAAAGATACAACATACCAGAATCTCTGGGCACATTAAAGCAGTGTGTAGAGGGAATTTATAGCACTAAATGCCCACAAGAGAAGCAGGAAAGATCTAAAATGGACACTCTAACATCACAATGAAAAGAACTAGAGAGGCAAGAGCAACACATTCAAAAGCTAGCAGAAGGCAAGAAATAACTAAGATCAGAGCAGAACTGAAGGATAGAGACACAAAAAAACCTCCAAAAATCAATGAATCCAGGAGTTTGTTTTTTGAAAAGATCAACAAAATTGACAGACCCTAGCAAGACTAATAAAGAAAAAGAGAGAGGAATCAATAGACAATAAAAAAGATAAAGGGGATATCACCACCCTGACCCCACAGAAAAACAAACACCATCAGAGAATACTATAAACCCTCTACGCAAATCAACTAGAAAATCTAGAAGAATGGATATTTCCTGGACACTTACACTCTCCCAAGGCTAAACCAGGAGAAGTTGAATCCCTGAATAGACCAATAGCAGACTCTGAAATTGAGGCAAAATTAATAGCCTACCCACCAAAAAAGTCCGGACCAGATGGATTCACAGCTGAATTCTCCAGAGTACAAGGAGGAGCTGGTACCATTCCTTCTGAAACTATTCCAATCAATAGAAAAAGAGGGAATCCTCCTAACTCATTTTATGAGGCCAACATCATCCTGATACAAAGCCCGGAGAGACACAACAAAAAAGAGAATTTAGACCAAATCCCTGATGAACATCGATGCAAAATTCTCAATAAATACTGGCAACCGGATTCAGCACCTAGAGGTCTGAAGACCAGCCACCTGAAGCCATCGCTGCTGGTACCCACGTATACACCAGGGTCATAAGGACTGGCCTTCCTGGCCTGACACTATGACCACTGGTGCCCTAGAACAAGGCCACATAGCATCCTTATCCTCAGCAAAGATTCAGCACATTCTCCATTAAGTCTAAGCCACAAAGGAACTCACAGACGTTAGTGACGTTGATTACAGCTGAATAAATCATATGAAGATTGCACTATTGCAGATTACACCCATCCAGAGTCAAAGTCAAAGCACCCTACCAAACCAGCATTATAGATACATCTAAATAAAATAGTCTTTACTCACAAAAGTCAATCCATAAAATTGGCAGAAGAGGCTGTCATACCAGATGTGGACATATTAACCTAAGAACACAAGAAACACAAAAAGTATGAAAACACTATACCTCAAAGGAGTATAATAATTCTCCATTAACATATCCCAATGAAAAGAAACTATAGGGGGCGGAGCAAGATGGCCGAATAGGAACAGCTCCAGTCTCCAACTCCCAGTGCGAGCGACACAGAACACCGGTGATTTCTGGATTTTCAACTGAGATACTGGGGTCATCTCACTAGGGAGTGCCGGTCAATCAGTGCTGGTCAGCTGCTGCAGCCCGACCAGCGAGAGCTGAAGCAGGGTGAGCCATCGCCTCACCTGGGAAGCGCAAGGGGGAAGGGAGTCCCTTTTCCTAGCCAGGGGAACTGAGACACACAACACCCGGAAAATCGGGTGACTCCCACCCCAATACTGCACTTTGAGCAAACGGGCACACCAGGAGATTGTATCCCACACCTGTCTGGGAGGGTCCCACGGCCATGGAGCCTCCCTCATTGCTAGCACAGCAGTCTGCGATCTAACCGCAAGGCAGCAGCGAGGCTAGGGGAGGGGCGCCCGCCATTGCTGAGGCTTAAGTAGGTAAAGAAAGCCGCTGGGAAGCTCCAACTGGGTGGAGCTCACAGCAGCTCAAGGAAACCTGCCTGTCTCTGTGGACTCCATCTCTGGGGACAGGGCACAGCTAAACAAAAACAACAAAAAAAGCAGCAGGAACCTCTGCAGATGCAAACCACGCTGTCTGACAGCTTTGAAGAGAGCAGTGGATCTCCCAACACCAAGGTTGAGATCTGAGAAGGGACAGACTGCCTGCTCAAGTGGGTCCCTGACCCCTGAGTAGCCTAACTGGGAGACATCCCCCACTAGGGGCAGTCTGACACCCCACACCTCACAGGGTGGAGTACACCCCTGAGAGGAAGCTTCCAAAGTAAGAATCAGACAGGTACACTCACTGTTCAGCAATATTCTATCTTCTGCAGCCTCTGCTGCTGATACCCAGGCAAACAGAGGTCTGGAGTGGACCTCAAGCAATCTCCAACAGACCCACAGCTGAGGGTCCTGACTGTTAGAAGGAAAACTATCAAATAGGAAGGACATCCACACCAAAACCCCATCAGTATGTCACCATCATCAAAGACCAGAGGCAGATAAAACCACAAAGATGGGGAAAAAACAGGGCAGAAAAGTTGGAAATTCAAAAAATAAGAGCGCATCTGCCCCTGCAAAGGAGTGCAGCTCATCGCCAGCAACGGATCGAACCTGGTCAGAGAATGACTTTGATGAGATGAGAGAAGAAGACTTCAGTCCATCAAACTTCTCAGAGCTAAAGGAGGAATTACGCACCCAGCACAAAGAAACTAAAAATCTTGAAAAAAAAAGTGGAAGAATTGACAGCTAGAATAATTAATGCAGAGAAGGTCATTAACGCAATGACAGAGATAAAAACCATGACACAAGAAATACGTGACAAATGCACAAGCTTCAGTAACCAACTCGATCAACTGGAAGAAAGAGTATCAGCAATTGAGGATCAAATGAATGAAACGAAGCAAGAAGAGAAACCAAAAGAAAAAAGAAGAAAAAGAAATGAACAAAGCCTGCAAGAAGTATGAGATTATGTAAAAAGACCAAATCTACATCTGATTGGGGTGACTGAAAGTGAGGGGGAAAATGGAACCAAGCTGGAAAACACTCTTCAGGGTATCATCCAGGAGAACTTCCCCAACCTAGTAAGGCAGGCCAACATTCAAATTCAGGAAATACAGAGAACGCCACAAAGATACTCCTCGAGAAGAGCAACTCCAAGACACATAATTGCCAGATTCACCAAAGTTGAAATGAAGGCAAAAATCCTAAGGGCAGCCAGAGAGAAAGGTCGGGTTACCCACAAAGGGAAGCCCATCAGACGAACAGCAGATCTCTCGGCAGAAACTCTACAAGCCAGAAGAGAGTGGGGGCCAATATTCAACATTCTTAAAGAAAAGAATTTTCAACCCAGAATTTCATATCCAGCCAAACTAAGTTTCATCAGTGAAGGAGAAATAAAATCCTTTACAGATGAGCAAATGCTTAGAGATTTTGTCACCATCAGGCCTGCCTTACAAGAGACGCTGAAGGAAGCACTAAACATGGAAAGGAACAACCAGTACCAGCCATTGCAAAAACATGCCAAAATGTAAAGACCATCGAGGCTAGGAAGAAACTGCATCAACTAACGAGCAAAATAACCAGTTAATATCATAATGGCAGGATCAAGTTCACACATAACAATATTAACCTTAAATGTAAATGGACTAAATGCTCCAATTAAAAGACACAGACTGGCAAACTGGATAAAGAGTCAAGACCCATCAGTCTGCTGTATTCAGGAGACCCATCTCACATGCAGAGACATACATAGGCTCAAAATAAAGGGATGGAGGAAGATCTACCAAGCAAATGGAGAACAAAAAAAAGCAGGGATTGCAATCCTAGTCTCTGATAAAACAGACTTTAAACCATCAAAGATCAAAAGAGACAAAGAAGGCCATTACATAATGGTAAAGGGATCAATTCAACAGGAAGAGCTAACTATCCTAAATATGTATGCACCCAATACAGGAGCACCCAGATTCATAAAGCAAGTCCTTAGAGACTTACAAAGAGACTTAGACTCCCATACAATAATAACGGGAGATTTCAACACCCCACTGTCAACATTAGACAGATCAACGAGACAGAAAGTTAACAAGGATATCCAGGAATTGAACTCATCTCTGCAGCAAGCAGACCTAATAGACATCTATAGAACTCTCCACCCCAAATCAACAGAATATACATTCTTCTCAGCACCACATCACACTTATTCCAATTGACCACATAATTGGAAGTAAAGCACTCCTCAGCAAATGTACAAGAACAGAAATTATAACAAACTGTCTCTCAGACCACAGTGCAATCAAACTAGAACTCAGGACTAAGAAACTCAATCAAAACCGCTCAGCTACATGGAACCTGAACAACCTGCTCCTGAATGACTACTGGGTACATAACGAAATGAAGGCAGAAATAAAGATGTTCTTTGAAACCAATGAGAACAAAGATACAACATACCAGAATCTCTGGGACACATTTAAAGCAGTGTGTAGAGGGAAATTTATAGCACTAAATGCCCACAAGAGAAAGCAGGGAAGATCTAAAATTGATACTCTAACATCACAATTAAAAGAACTAGAGAGGCAAGAGCAAACACATTCAAAAGCTAGCAGAAGGCAAGAAATAACTAAGATCAGAGCAGAACTGAAGGAGATAGAGACACAAAAAACCCTCCAAAAAATCAATGAATCCAGGAGTTGGTTTTTTGAAAAGATCAACAAAATTGACAGACCACTAGCAAGACTAATAAGGAAGAAAAGAGAGAGGAATCAAATAGATGCAATAAAAAATGATAAAGGGGATATCACCACCGACCCCACAGAAATACAAACCACCATCAGAGAATACTATAAACACCTCTACGCAAATCAACTAGAAAATCTAGAAGAAATGGATAATTTCCTGGACACTTACACTCTCCCAAGACTAAACCAGGAAGAAGTTGAATCCCTGAATAGACCAATAGCAGGCTCTGAAATTGAGGCAACAATTAATAGCCTACCAACCAAAAAAAGTCCAGGACCAGATGGATTCACAGCTGAATTCTACCAGAGGTACAAGGAGGAGCTGGTACCATTCCTTCTGAAACTATTCCAATCAATAGAAAAAGAGGGAATCCTCCCTAACTCATTTTAGGAGGCCAACATCATCCTGATACCAAAGCCTGGCAGAGACACAACAAAAAAGAGAATTTTAGACCAATATCCCTGATGAACATCGATGCAAAAATCCTCAATAAAATACTGGCAAACCAGATTCAGCAGCACATCAAAAAGCTTATCCACCATGATCAAGTGGGCTTCATCCCTGGGATACAAGGCTGGTTCAACATTCGCAAATCAATAAACATAATCCAGCATATAGACAGAACCAAAGTCAAGAACCACATGATTATCTCAATAGATGCAGAAAAGGCTTTTGACAAAATTCAACAGCCTTTCATGCTAAAAACGCTCAATAAATTCGGTATTGATGGAACGTATCTCAAAATAATAAGAGCTATTTATGACAAACCCACAGCTAATATCATACTGAATGGGCAAAAACTGGAAAAATTCCCTTTGAAAACTAGTATAAGACAGGGATGCCCTCTCTCACCACTCCTATTCAACATAGTGTTGGAAGTTCTGGCTAGGGCAATCAGGCAAGAGAAAGAAATCAAGGGTATTCAGTTAGGAAAAGAAGAAGTCAAATTGTCCCTGTTTGCAGATGACATGATTGTATATTTAGAAAACCCCATCGTCTCAGCCCAAAATCTCCTTAAGCTGATAAGCAACTACAGCAAAGTCTCAGGATACAAAATTAATGTGCAAAAATCACAAGCATTCTTATACACCAGTAACAGACAAGCAGAGAGCCAAATCAGGAATGAACTTCCATTCACAATTGCTTCAAAGAGAATAAAATACCTAGGAATCCAACTTACAAGGGATGTAAAGGACCTCTTCAAGGAGAACTACAAACCACTGCTCAGTGAAATCAAAGAGGACACAAACAAATGGAAGAACATACCATGCTCACGGATAGGAAGAATCAATATCGTGAAAATGGCCATACTGCCCAAGGTTATTTATAGATTCAATGCCATCCCCATCAAGCTACCAATGAGTTTCTTCACAGAATTGGAAAAAACTGCTTTAAAGTTCATATGAAACCAAAAAAGAGCCCGCATTGCCAAGACAATCCTAAGTCAAAAGAACAAAGCTGGAGGCATCACGCTACCTAACTTCAAACTATACTACAAGGCTACAGTAACCAAAACAGCATGGTACTGGTACCAAAACAGAGCTATAGACCAATGGAACAGAACAGAGTCCTCAGAAATAATACCACACATCTACAGCCATCTGATCTTTGACAAACCTGAGAGAAACAAGAAATGGGGAAAGGATTCCCTATTTAATAAATGGTGCTGGGAAAATTGGCTAGACATAAGTAGAAAGCTGAAACTGGATCCTTTCCTTACTCCTTATACGAAGATTAATTCAAGATGGATTAGAGACTTAAATGTTAGACCTAATACCATAAAAACCCTAGAAGAAAATCTAGGTAGTACCATTCAGGACATTGGCATGGGCAAGGACTTCATGTCTAAAACACCAAAAGCAACGGCAGCAAAAGCAAAATTGACAAATGGGATCTAATTAAACTAAAGAGCTTCTGCACAGCAAAAGAAACTACCATCAGAGTGAACAGGCAACCTACAGAATGGAGAAAATTTTTGCAATCTACTCATCTGACAAAGGGCTAATATCCAGAACCTACAAAGAACTCAAACAAATTCACAAGAAAAAAACAAGCAACCCCATCAAAGAGTGGGCAAAGGATATGAACAGACATTTCTCAAAAGAAGACATTCATACAGCCAACAGACACATGAAAAAATGCTCATCATCTCTCGCCATCAGAGAAATGCAAATCAAAACCACAATGAGATACCATCTCACACCAGTTAGAATGGCAATTATTAAAAAATCAGGAAACAACAGGTGCTGGAGAGGATGTGGAGAAATAGGAACACTTTTACACTGTTGGTGGGATTGTAAACTAGTTCAACCATTATGGAAAACAGTATGGCAATTCCTCAAGGATCTAGAACCTAGATGTACCATATGACCCAGCCATCCCACTACTGGGTATATACCCAAAGGATTATAAATTATTCTACTACAAAGACACATGCACACGTATGTTTCTTGCAGCACTATTCACAATAGCAAAGACTTGGAATCAACCCAAATGTCCATCTGTGACAGACTGGATTAAGGAAAATGTGGCACATATACACCATGGAATACTATGCAGCCATAAAAAAGGACGAGTTTGCATCCTTTGTAGGGACATGGATACAAGCTGGAAACCATCATTCTTAGCAAACTATCACAAGAAGAGAAAACCAAACACCGCATGTTCTCACTCATAGGTGGGAACTGAACAATGAGATCACTTGGACTCAGGAAGGGGAACATCACACACTGGGGTCTATCATGGGGAGCGGGGAGGGGGGAGGGATTGCATTGGGGAGTTATACATGATATAAATGATGAATGGATGGGTGCTGACGAGTTGATGGGTGCA
Organism: Rhinopithecus roxellana; assembly: GCF_007565055.1. Taxonomy (NCBI): domain Eukaryota; kingdom Metazoa; phylum Chordata; class Mammalia; order Primates; family Cercopithecidae; genus Rhinopithecus; species Rhinopithecus roxellana. Next base: position 2,356,193 of record NC_044565.1, read on the forward strand.
GCACACCAACATGGCACAAATATACATATGTAACAAACCTGCACGTTATGCACATGTACCCTAGAACTTAAAGTATAATAAAAAAATAAATAAATAAATAAAAAATAAAAAATAAAAAAAAAAAGAAAAAGAGGGAATCCTCCCTAACTCATTTTAGGAGGCCAACATCATCCTGATACCAAAGCCTGGCAGAGACACAACAAAAAAAGAGAATTTTAGACCAATATCCCTGATGAACATCGATGCTAAAATCCTCAATAAAATACTGGCAAAACAGATTCAGCAGCACATCAAAAAGCTTAACCACCATGATCAAGTGGGCTTCATCCCTGGGATACAAGGCTGGTTCAACATACGCAAATCAATAAACGTAATCCAGCATATAAACAGAACCACAGACAAGAACCACATGATTATCTCAATAGATGCAGAAAAGGTTTTTGACAAAATTCAACAGCTTTTCATGCTAAAAACGCTCAATAAATTCGGTATTGATGGAACGTACCTCAAAATAATAAGAGCTCTTTATGACAAACCCACAGCCAATATCTTACTGAGTGGGCAAAAACTGGAAAAATTCCCTTTGAAAACTGGCATAAGACAGGGATGCCCTCTCTCACCACTCCTATTCAACATAGTGTTGGAAGTTCTGGCTAGGGCAATCAGGCAAGAGAAAGAAATCAAGGGTATCCAGTTAGGAAAAGAAGAAGTCAAATTGTCCCTGTTTGCAGATGACATGATTGTATATTTAGAAAACCCCATTGTCTCAGCCCAAAATCTCCTTAAGCTGATAAGCAACTTCAGCAAAGTCTCAGGATACAAAATTGATGTGCAAAAATCACAAGCATTCTTATACACCAGTAACAGACAAACAGAGAGCCAAATCAGGAATGAACTTCCATTCACAATTGCAACAAAGAGAATAAAATACCTAGGAATCCAACTTAAAAGGGATGTGAAGGACCTCTTCAAGGAGAACTACAAACCACTGCTCAGTGAAATCAAAGAGGACACAAACAAATGGAAGAACATACCATGCTCATGGATAGGAAGAATCAATATCGTGAAAATGGCCATACTGCCCAAGGTTATTTATAGATTCAATGCCATCCCCATCAAGCTACCAATGAGTTTCTTCACAGAATTGGAAAAAACTGCTTTAAAGTTCATATGGAACCAAAAAAGAGCCCGCATTGCCAAGACAATCCTAAGTCAAAAGAACAAAGCTGGAGGCATCATGCTACCTGACTTCAAACTCTACTACAAGGCTACAGTAACCAAAACAGCATGGTACTGGTACCAAAACAGAGCTATAGACCAATGGAACAGAACAGAGTCCTCAGAAATAATACCACACATCTACAGCCATCTGATCTTTGACAAACCTGAGAGAAACAAGAAATGGGGAAAGGATTCCCTATTTAATAAATGGTGCTGGGAAAATTGGCTAGACATAAGTAGAAAGCTGAAACTGGATCCCTTCCTTACTCCTTATACGAAAATTAATTCAAGATGGATTAGAGACTTAAATGTTAGACCTAATACCATAAAAAACCCTACAAGAAAACCTAGGTAGTACCATTCAGGACATAGGCATGGGCAAGGACTTCATGTCTAAAACACCAAAAGCAATGGCAACAAAAGCCAAAATAGACAAATGGGATCTAATTAAACTAAAGAGCTTCTGCACAGCAAAAGAAACTACCATCAGAGTGAACAGGCAACCTACAGAATGGGAGAAAATTTTTGCAATCTACTCATCTGACAAAGGGCTGATATCCAGAACCTACAAAGAACTCAAACAAATTTACAAGAAAAAAACAAACAACTCCATCAAAAACTGGGCAAAGGATATGAACAGACATTTCTCAAAAGAAGACATTCATACAGCCAACAGACACATGAAAAAATGCTCATCATCACTCGCCATCAGAGAAATGCAAATCAAAATCACAATGAGATACCATCTCACACCAGTTAGAATGGCAATCATTAAAAAGTCAGGAAACAACAGGTGCTGGAGAGGATGTGGAGAAATAGGAACACTTTTACCCTCTTGGTGGGATTGTAAACTAGTTCAACCATTATGGAAAACAGTATGGCAATTCCTCAAGCATTTAAAACTAGATGTACCATATGACCCAGCCATCCCATTACTGGGGATATACCCAAAGGATTATAAATCATGCTGAAATAAAGAAACATGCACATGTATGTTTATTGTGGCACTATTCACAATAGCAAAGACTTGGAATCAACCCACATGTCCATGAATGACAGACTGGATTAAGAAAATGTGGCACATATACACCATGGAATACTATGCAGCCATGAAAAAGGATGAATTTGCATCCTTTGTAGGGACATGGATGCAGCTGGAAACCATCATTCTTAGCAAACTATCACAAGAACAGAAAACCAAACACCGCATGTTCTCACTCATAGGTGGGAACTGAACAATGAGATCACTTGGACTCAGGAAGGGGAACATCACACACTGGGGCCTATCATAGGGAGGGGTGAGCGGGGAGGGATTGCATTGGGGAGTTATACATGATATAAATGATGAATTGATGGGTGCTGACGAGTTGATGGGTGCAGCACACCAACATGGCACAAGTATACATATGTAACAAACCTGCACGTTATGCACATGTACCCTAGAACTTAAAGTATAAAAAAAAAAAAAAATACCAAAAAAAAAAAAAAAAAGAAAAATACTCAGCATCGTAATCATCAGAGAACTGGAAATCAAAACCACAATGGGATAGTATCTCACCCCAGTTAGAAAGGCTGTTATTAAAAAGGAACACTATTAGTAGAAATTTTTTAAAGAGTGTGGAGACTTTGCAAAAACTAAAAATAAAATGGCTATATAATCTAGCAATCCCATTCGGGGTATTTATTCAAAGGAAAGGCAATCAGTACACCAAAGGGACACCTGGTCCCCCATGTTTATAACTACAACACTGCTCAGAATAGCCAAGATACAAAATCAACTGAGGCCGGGCGCGGTGGCTCACGCCCGTAATCCCAGCACTTTGGGAGGCCGAGATGGGCGGATCACAAGGTCAGGAGATTGGTACCACCCTGGCTAACACGGTGATTACCTGTCTCTACTAAAAATACAAAAAAAATAGCCATGCATGGTCGCCGGCGCCTGTAGTCCCAGCTACTCAAGAGGCTGAGGCAGGAGAATGGCGTGAACCCAGGAGGCAGAGCTTGCAGTGAGCCGAGATGGCGCCACTGCACTCCAGCCTGGGCAACAGAGCAAGACTCCGTCTCAAAAAAAAAAAAAAAAAAACCTGAAATGTCTATCAACAGATCAACAGATATAGAAAATGTGGCATATATATACACAATGGGATACTATTCAGCCATTAAAGAGGAATACAATCCTGTGATTTGCAGCAAGGTGAGTAGAACTAGAGGTTTTTATGTTAAATAGGCCACGCACAGAAAGAAAAATATCACATGTTCTTGATCATATGTGGAGGCTAAACAAGTTATTGCATGGAGGCAGAGAGTAGAATGATGGCTACTAAAGACTGGGAGTTGTGGGGGAGGGATAAAGAAAGGTTGATTAATGATAGAAATATAGAGTTAGCTAGAAGGAATGAATTCTACTATTTGATAGCACAGTAGGGTGCTATAGTTAATAATTTATTTTATTTTTCCAAATAGCTAGAAGATTTGACCTGTTCTCAAAGCAATTATGTTTGAGCTGGCAGGGCGCGGTGGCTCAAGCCTGTAATCCCACCACTTTGGGAGGCCGAGACGGGCGGATCACGAGGTCAGGAGATCGAGACCATCCTGGCTAACATGGTGAAACCCCGTCTCTACTAAAAATACAAAAAAAAAACTAGCCGGGCGAGGTGGCTGGCGCCTGTAGTCCCAGCTACTCCGGAGGTGAGGCAGGAGAATGGCGTAAACCCGGGAGGCGGAGCTTGCAGTGAGCTGAGATCCGGCCACTGCACTCCAGCCTGGGCGACAGAGCAAGACTCCGTCTCAAAAAATAAATAAATAAATAAATAAATACATAAATAAATAAATATAAACGTTTGAGCTGATGGATGTCCTAAGTACCCTGATTTAATCATTATACATTGTATGCATGTGTCAAAATATCACATGTACCCCATATGCATGTAAAATTTAGTATCAATAAAAAAGCAAGGTGCCAAGCAAAAAAATAAAATAAAATAAAAATGGGCAAAGATTTTCATTAGACATTTCTCTAAAGATATATAAATGACCAGTAATCGTATACAAAGATGCTTAATATATTTAGTCACTAGGGAAATGTAAATTAAAACCACAACAAGATACTTAACACCTACTAACTAGGATGGCTACAATAAAAGAAACATGGAAAATAACAAATGTTGACCAGATATGGAGAGATTGTAACCCTCATACATTGCTACTGGTAATGTAAATTAGGGCAGTCACTCTGGAAAACAGTTTTGAAGTTCCTAAAAAGTTAATCATAGAGTTGCCCTATGACCAAGTAGCTCCCCAGTTAGGTACATAGCCAGGACATTTGTAAACATAGACACACAAAAACCACAAACAAATGTTCATGGAAGCACTATTCAGACAGAAACCCAAATATCTACCAAATGATGTATGAAATTTAAAAATGTGGTATATACATACACTGTATATACATACATACACATATACTTTCTTAGTCATAAGAAGAATGTTAGTATTGAAATCTTGATGTATACTCAAGCATGGATCAATCTTGAAAGCATTAAGCTAAATGAAAGAGGCCAATGATTATATGATTCCATTTATATTAAATATACAGAAGAGACAAATGAATAGAAAAAGGTACATGAGTGATCGTCAGGAGCTGGGGAAAGGAGACATGGAAAGTGACTATCATAGGACATAGGGGTGTTTTTGGAGGCTGTGAAAATCATGAAAGTTTCTGTACAACTTTGTGAAAATACTAAAAATCACTGAAATGTACACCTTAAAAAGGTGAATTGTATGGTATGTGAATTGTATCTCATTAGAAAATGAATTTAAGAAAATGTTAAATAAAGAGTCTATATATCTGGGTCTCTTCAGGGTTCAGAAAGTCACAGTTATTAATTATAAATAGAAAGTAACAGGATTAAATAAGCTTCAGACCACACAGGTCTAGTAAAATTATTTCTTTGAGTAAGAGATCAATGTAAAGATCAGATTAATTGTGTGAACTTTCCTTTTTATGCTGCAGTCTTAAATTAGCTGACAATTTAGTGAGGGATAAGGAAAGAACCACTCATATCCTATCCCTCAAAAGATAGTGCAGATTCTTAAGTAATGAGTGCTATGGTTTCAATATTTGTGTCCTCTGAACTCATGTTGAAACTTATTTCCCAATGTGACTGTATGAAGAAGTTGGGCCTTTAAGAAGTGATTGGGACATGAGGGCTGTTTCCTCATGAATGAAGTAATTCATTCATAGATTAATGGCTTAGTGGATTAATGGGTTATCATGGGAATGGGTTAGCTATCCTGAGAGTAAATTTGTTTTAAGTGCCAGTTTGGCTCTCAGTGCACCTGTCTCACTCTCTGATGCCTTTCATCATGTGAGGGAACACAAGGCAATCACCAGAAGCTGACCAGATGCCAAGTCCTAGATATTAGACTTTATAGCCTGCATAAACATAATAAATAAATTTCTTTTATTTATAAGCTACTTAATCTTAGGTGTTGAGTCATAGCAACAGAAAATGGAGTAAGACAATGATCTAAAAGAAATTTGAATGTAATGAGTAGCTTTAGACAAGTTTGAAAGTTAAATAAATAAGAAACTTACTAATTTCCCAGCACTAAATATATGCAAAATTGAATTTCACTGCTTAAGTCTTAAGAAAATAGCTGGACTCCTGTATGAGTCCATTTTGCCTTACTATAAAGGAATACCTGAGACCGAGCAATTTATGAAAAAAAGAGGTTTATTTTGGTCCACAGTTCTGCAGGCTGTACCAGCGTGGCACCAGTATCTGCATGGCTTCTGGTGAGGGCTTCAGGAAGCATACAACCATGGCAGAAGGCAAAGGGGGAGCTGGAACATCACATGGTTGAGTGAGAGCAAGAGAGATGGGGAGATGTACTAGATTCTTTTAAACAACCAACTCTTGTACAAACTACAAGAGGGAGAAATAACTCATTACCATGGGATAAAAGCAAGCTATTCATACAGGATCCATCCCCATGACTCAAACCCCATGACCCAAACACCCCAACTAGGCACATCTCCAACATTGGGGGTTACACTTCAACATGAGGTTTGGAGGGCACAAACATTCCAACTCTATCAGCTGCCATCTGTTTTTAAGTAAGAGGTAGGCTAGTGAAACTGTGTTGCTTCCTAAGGCAGACTTAGTTATTCTTTTCCTTTCCAAATAGAATGATTTATTTTGGTTATTTCATCCCTGTTCTACTATTATTAGGAGAATGGAGAACAGAAAACTGATTATGTTAAAGTTCAAAGTTTTTCAGACAAAAAGGAGTTGTATATAAATTAAATGTAAGGTCTACTTAGCATCACCCAGAAATCACAGGCTTTGAGCTGGAAGGGTTTGGAGTTATGTTCCTTGGGGTGGAGTTGATTGTGTTTAATGTGTAGAGAAATTGAAGGAACAAGTAAAATTTTTGATATCCAGATGGTGGACTGTGACAGTGACAGCTAGTGCTCACTAAACTCTCCATTTGTTCCCATGCATTTTCCAACCCTTGTGCTGTTAGACTGCAACTCAGAGCTGTCCTCAATAATAGACTACAAACAGATGCGATCTGTGTCACTTCAGAGAGATGACAATTGAAAGCTGGCTTTGTGTGTCTCCTTCAACCTTCTCTGCCCTTGAGGTTACAGCACGGAGGCCACATGCTCCAGATGGCATATGAAATAATAGCTTTTACCTGCCCATATGTAACTTCATGGGAGTGAGAAATAAAGCTTTATTTTCTTAACATACTGAAATTGGTTTTCTTTTCCCTTTGTTGCCCTAACTAGTATGTCTTACTTTGACTAATCTACTGACCTTTAATAAGTTATTTAAATTTTCTAAGCTTACAGTTTTCTCATGTAAAAGTTGGGATAGTGATCATACTTAACTAGTTACTGTTTTAAGGTTAAAAATAAGTGTGTTAATGAGCATATCTTAGGACTTGGTACAAATCAAGCAACTAGTTAATGTTAGCTCTCATCATTATTAACATATTTTATCATAGCAATTTGTAAACTGAGTAGGGCATAATATAAATTCTACACATTAAAAAGAGCATATACGAATGAGAAATTATATTCAATGAAATAGAACAAGGTAGGGGGGTTCAGGAATTGAAGATAATTGGAAATTGTTAAGAAATATATATTAGAATTTGATAGAAAAGTGGATAACAGTTAAAGAAAATGTTTAAATATGGAGTATAGAGTCCAGATGAAGTTAAAAGCATAATTCCAAATATCAAACCTCTTTACTCCTTTTACTATTATCTGTCAACCTAAGAACAAAAGAAAAGCTTCCAAAGTATATGATTTCCTGGTTTTGGAGAATGAGAAACGCACTGAAAGAAGGTCAATGAAGCACAAAGGAAAAGGTTGGTTCTGGGTCCAAGCTAGGTACAGACACAACTGAGATCGAAAGGCAGTGGGGTGGGTGAGGGCAAGTAGTCATTTGACTTTTTTTTTATTATTATTATACTTTAAGTTCTAGGGTACATGTGCATAACGTGCAGGTTTGTTACATATGTATACTTGTGCCATGTTGGTGTGCTGCACCCATCAACTCGTCAGCACCCATCAATTCATCATTTATATCATGTATAACTCCCAATGCAATCCCTTCCCCCTCCCCCCTCCCCATGATAGGCCCCAGTGTGTGATGTTCCCCTTCCCGAGTCCAAGTGATCTCATTGTCCAGTTCCCACCTATGAGTGAGAACATGCGGTGTTCGGTTTTCTGTTCTTGTGATAGTTTGCTAAGAATGATGGTTTCCAGCTGCATCCATGTCCCTACAAAGGACGCAAACTCATCCTTTTTTATGGCTGCATAGTATTCCATGGTGTATATGTGCCACATTTTCTTAATCCAGTCTGTCACAGATGGACATTTGGGTTGATTCCAAGTCTTTGCTATTGTGGATAGTGCCGCAATAAACATATGTGTGCATGTGTCTTTGTAGTAGAATAATTTATAATCCTTTGGGTATATACTCAGTAGTGGGATGGCTGGGTCATATGGTACATCTAGTTCTAGATCCTTGAGGAATTGCCATACTGTTTTCCATAATGGTTGAACTAGTTTACAATCCCACCAACAGTGTAAAAGTGTTCCTATTTCTCCACATCCTCTCCAACATCTGTTGTTTCCTGACTTTTTAATGATTGCCATTCTAACTGGTGTGAGATGGTATCTCATTGTGGTTTTGATTTGCATTTCTCTGATGGCAAGTGATGATGAGCATTTTTTCATGTGTCCGTTTGGATTAGAGACTTAAATGTTAGACCTAATACCATAAAAACCCTAGAAGAAAATCTAGGTGGTACCATTCAGGACATAGGCATGGGCAAGGACTTCATGTCTAAAACACCAAAAGCAACGGCAGCAAAAGCAAAAATTGACAAATGGGATCTAATTAAACTAAAGAGCTTCTGCACAGCAAAAGAAACTACCACCAGAGTGAACAGGCAACCTACAGAATGGGAGAAAATTTTTGCAATCTACTTATCTGACAAAGGGCTAATATCCAGAATCTACAAAGAACTCAAACAAATATACAAGAAAAAAACAAACAACCCCATCAAAAAGTGGTCAAAGGATATGAACAGACATTTCTCAAAAGAAGTCATTTGACTTTTTGAAAATTTTTCACTCTCTGGAAATATTTATTTTTCTATGAGATGTAAATTCCTTTCTTCTACCCTTGACAAATTTACTTAAAATAATGTTCACACTCCACAAAATAACAAAACAAAACAAAACAAAACTAAATTAAACTTTGTCAATGCCCTTATGCCAGAGGCAATTTGGACTAAGAAATAATTATCAAAAAATGGCAGGGCTTTACTACAAATGTCCTTGAAATTGAGACCAGAATGGGCAACCACATATAGACCAACCACATTCAGTATAAAAGTGGGCTATGGAGCCCTTTTCACTTAAATTTTTAAAAGTAGATTCATTATGAAATATTTTTTCAAGGTGGGGTGGGCACAGGAGAATAGTGCACTCAACTAGGTGAGCATTAAAAATGACTCAATGGGCTAGGCGTGGTGGCTCATGCCTATAATCCCAGAATTTTGGGAGGCCAAGGCAGGAGGATCACCCGAGATCAGGAGTTCAAGACCAGTCTCACTAACATGGAGAAACCCCGTCTCTACTAAAAATATAAAAATTAACTGGGTGTGGTGGTGTGTGCCTGTAATCCTAGCTACTCGGGAGGTTGAGGCAGGAGAATCACTTGAATCCAGGAAGCGGTGGTTGCAGTGAGCCCAGATTGTGTCACTGCACTCCAGCCTAGGCGACAAGAGTGAAATTCTGTCCCCCCCCCAAAAAAAAGAAATAAAAATGACTCAATGAAAAAAAAATTGACTATGCTGATATTTTTTAGTAACTGATGACTCATTTAGCTGTAACATTTGTACTGAAATATCCATTCATATGTATAGACTTACTAATTAGATTAAGTGTTACAACAAGAATCCCAATGCTGTGCCATCCAGCAGAGTACCTGGTACATAGTAGGCATAAATTATCTTTGTGTTATTTCATGATTTAAGCCAACCTTGATATTAAAATTTTTCCTTTATCTGAGCAAGGAAATTTACAATTTGTTCTTCCCAAGGGCTTGAAATCCAATTACACTATACAGATCATTAAAAGTCACACATGATGTCCTAAGGCATAGAGTTGGAGTGCAATGAGAATTACATCCATTAAAAGTGCATATGAATTGGGAGGCTGTGTTACCTGTGTTTCCTTGTCAGGCCTTTTCTTTTCTCATTGGTATATGCCTTACACACTCCATCAATCAGGAGAATTAATGGTGTGCCTAGAAATTTAGGCCATACAGAGATAATCAAGGCATCATAAATTGTATTAGAGCAAATAAAGCCTACCAAACGGGACTGCTAGCGCAGCAATCACATTTCAAAACTGCCTGCCTGCATTGGAAAACGCGTCAATGACGAAGCACACAGGTGAAAACAGAAAATGCCAACCAGGGAAGAGAGTGTGCTCACTCTCAGGAACAGAGAGTGGAGTCGATGTTTGGGGTCTTCTGGGAGGAAAAGTGAGTCTGTGTGTTACTGGCAGTGAATCTGCATGGATCTGCAGCAAACTCAGTTCTTGCCTCCTCCATAGGAAGAATTCCAATGAGGAAGCAGAAGGCAGAAGGAGGGACCAGGGCAAGTTTTTAGAGCAGGAGTGAAACTTTAGTAAAAGGCTTTAGAGAAGAGAGGAAAGAAAGTAAAGTACCCTTGGAAGAGGGCCAAGTGGGCAACTTGAGCGCTCAAGTGCACTGTTTAACCTTTTGACTTTGGGTTTTATGTGTTGGTGTACTCACCGGGTCTTGCGTTACATCTCCCGAGTCTTCACTTGGGGTGGGTTGTCTGCACACGCAGTGACCTGCCAGTTTCGGAGGGGCTGCATGTGCAGTGTTTACTGGAGTTGTATCCATGCTTCCTTGAGGCGTTCTTCCCTTGACAGCCAAATGTCCCTTGAAGGTCATATACGAGTTAACCACCACCATTTTGCCTCTCAGTGCGCATGCTTGAGCCCACTAACCCAGCTCCTGACATACTAATATGATTGGGAAGCTGCTGACAACCAGTTTCAGGTGTTTCTGTTTAGAGGGAGGCTGCCTTTTCCTGGCGCTCGTTAGGACCAATTATTATTTTAAAGAGGCGGTGAAATACCTGCCTGACAGTCACCTGATGATGGTCACCCTACATTCCTGGTGGGCAGGAGCCCTCTCCTCCTCTGCTCATGTCTGACTAGCTACCTAGTGTAATATGTATAAAACACAGTTTTTAATGTTTAACATTTTGAGGTATACCTCCAGATGAGATGCCAGCATCAAGAACCTTATCGCTATGGGTAGGGTATACCTTTCCCTTCTGTTCCTTGATCTTGTTTATGTTCATTCTCCTATCCTTCTTCCTTGTGGCAACCTCACCAAAGAGATTGCAGTTTCAGATGTATTGCTTTCCAGCTTTCCTTATATCTAGGAGAAGGACTTGCAATCAAAGCCTGAACAGTACAAAGGGGCCTGAGAAAATTCTTCTTAAGACTTCCAGAGAAAATGATCTTTCCTGATAAAAGATAGGCAAGAGGAGAGTCATCCTTTGACCTTCTATTCTTGGACATTGCTCTGAAAAGATATGTTGCCTGGGGCAGCTGCAGTTATCTGAAGACAAGGCGGGGAACAAAAAGCAGACCGAAACAGAAATGCAAACTTGGGAGGAGACTGGGATTTGAGTCTATCATTGATCTGTTAACTGATCTGAAAGCACCCAACTTTAGCGCTCCTGTAATGTGAATCAGTAATAGTTCCTATCATTTAAACCAATGTTTCTCACACTTTTAATGTGCACAACAATCACTTGAGGATCTTGTTAACATTCAGGTTCTGATTCAAGAAGGTCATGGTAGTTCCTTAGAGTGTACATATGTAACAAACTCCCAGATGATGTCCAAGCTGTGCATATATTGAATCACAAGCATTTAAGCCATTTAAAATGTTGTCTTTAGTTTCCTGCAGCCAGAAGCATGCAAAATGACATCTTCGAACAGTGAGGGGTTTGAAAACTGAATCCAAAGACATGATGAACTTTAGGAACTAGCTTAAAAAAATGCTTAGATAAAACCATCACATGTGAGGGCTTTCAGATCATCAAGGTCTGACTTCAAATATTGGTTCCATCATTTACACACTACGAGGCTTTGCTGGAAAATTGTTTAATCTCTCTGAATCTTGATTTCTTTATCAGAGAACAATAGTATTTATCTTATATGGCTGGACTGACGATTAGCTGAGTTTATGTAACAAAAAGCATAGGTGTAGAATAAATGTGAGTTCTTTTTCTCTGATGCTATTGGCCAGATAGAAATTTGCATTCTCAAGCTTCATACACATCAAAGATAACTTCATGACAATGGGGGTAGGTATGATAGAAATAGACAGGTTGTGAGAATTGGCACAGAAATTTTCTTACTCTCTCAACTGTTGTTATTAGAAGTCTGTGATGCTTGTATCAGTCAACCATAAACTTAATTGGATATCTAAAAGAAAAATAGGTTGGGCACGGTGGCTCAAGCCTGTAATCCCAGCACTCTGGGAGGCCGAGACGGGTGGATCACAAGGTCAGGAGATCGAGACCATCCTGGCTAACACAGTGAAACCCCGTCTCTACTAAAAATACAAAAAATTAGCCGGGCGTGGTGGCGGGCGCCTGTAGTCCCAGCTACTCGGGAGGCTGAGGCAGGAGAATGGCGTGAACCCGGGAGGCGGAGCTTGCAGTGAGCCGAGATGGCGCCACTGCACTCCAGCCTGGGAGAGAGAGCGAGACTCCCATCTCAAAAAAAAAAAAAAAAAAAAAAAGAAAAAGAAAAATAATAAAAATTGTACTTTGATGTGACTTATTTTCTTTTTAAAACCTCTCTGCCTCAATTATGATGAGAGAGGGATTTTTTCAAATTCACAGATTCTCTCCTCAGCAACTGCTGGAATATTGCTAAATGAAATAAAAGTGTTGCTAACGGATCTGATCAGTGGTAAACCAAAACTATGTCTACACTAGTAGAAAAGTGGGAGGTAATGCGACTTTTCTGCATCAGATTGCAAATAGGATTGTGGGTGTCTGCCATGACTTGGAATGTTGTGACATGCTTTGTGTATGTTGTAGGGTTTGAGAACTACACGAGATTTTCATGTTTACAAGCCTGGGTGTTTTGAACAGTATAACGGTTCTGCAGTATATGGATGCCTCTCCGAATGATTTTGCAGTGTTTTTGGTATAATGCCCAAGCAAGGAGATTTACTAATGACTTCCAAGCATATAGCCGTGGTCTTCTGAGCAAGGATTTCCATGCACAGGAATAACTCTCACATATATTCAATGGAAAAAGGAAACATGTTTTAATGTTACATATGTCCTCTTGACATTAGGGAATTCATGTATCTTCAAACATTCCACAATGGTAAATCGGTTTTCCCATTACTTTTCAGTATTATTGCTATCAAATTAGTCTCAAAAATATTTGAAACTGTGTGTTTAAATATTCAGAATATTTTCTTATGTGCTGTCAACATGGGTTAACTCTCCTTATTTCAGGAGTGCTGGAGAGCAGAATCACTAAGAACATGAACTTCTAAGTTGGCTGGTGCTGGGTTTTAGTCCTTTTACTTACTACTTACATAAATGTGGGCAAGTTACATACTTCTCTAAAACTCAATTTCCTCATCTGTAAAATGGGAAACATAATATCTCCTTAGGGCATTTTGAGAAGATTCCATTTGATGGTGTATGTAGAGCATTTATCTTAGGTTTGGCACTTAGTAAGAGTCCAGTACATTTTCGTTAGAGTTTATTCGAACTTGAAAATAAACCACTTATTTATTCTTCTTTTATTTCTCCTCCTGTAGTATTCACAGTGATCATTTTTTGTGGAGGGGAAAAATGGTTTCCAGGAAGCAGAGTCTAAGACAACAGTCAGCACACTTGCAGTTTATTTTGGAAAGTGATTCTAGGGAATCAGAGTAGGGAGCTTCAAAGAGTGAAATGGGGAAGAGGAAAATAGAAGGGTACGCAGCTCTGGGCTTCTGGGGCCCACAGAGTCTTCCATGGACCATGTAGAATAGCTGAGCGCAAGATCAGTCACCTGCTACCGTCTTTCATTCATTGTGTTGTAGCAGGTTATTAACACCCTCACATAGGTTTGCAGTATGTAAGTGATGTGTCTCTTGGTTCTAGCAAGTAGCCAAAATTAGTATCAGAGAATCCCCAGAACAGAAAGTGAGCACAGCTGAGAGGCCAGATTGTATGCATACAGTTTTGGTTGCCGCAGGATGTGAAGGTGGTCAGAGAACTTGAGGAAGGACACAAGAGGTGCTTCATATATAATTCCTCATGGAAGCCATGTGCTGTCTGTGATTCCAGAGACTTGAGAGCAATTCAGTGTCAGGTACTTCTTTCTCAAAGCCCAACATTTGAAGGACAATAGCTTAAGTAATTCTCTAATATGGTGAAGCCCAATGTCTAAGTCACCTTGTTGTAATAGATCTACAACAGACATCTGTAAGATCCCCAATAGTGATTTTTATGCTAAACACCCAATTAAAAAAGGCACATTTTCAGAGTGAACTGAGATCCATCTTTTGAAGAGTGAGTCCTTCCCTTAGTTCTGTCAGGAAACTCAAATAGATGAGAATAGCCTCCTTAGTCTGAGTATTTGGAGATCTTAATGAAGGCAATGAAAGTGAACGTACACTTTTCTCTTTCAAAAGAGCTTCAAGAGGTTGTTTATCTCTATGGATGATTTAATTTTGCTTACCTATTTTATTATAGAATTCAATACATTGATTTTTTTTCTTTAACTTTAAGGGAATAATAACACTTGGAAAGCATGCTATTGGAGTCCTAGGAAACTCTAGCAATGCATAAATATGTATGAAATAGTGGGATTATGACCAAGGGTAAATGTATAAAGGGGAAAATGCAATCACATGATTCCTTTAATAATTGGTGACTATGTGTTGGTGAGCATTTCCTTTACTGAAAATGACCCTGTCATTAAAACTCAAAGAATCACAACAATTAAAATTTTCTACTTTCCTACTAAGCAATATGCTTTTGCTTGATGTCTCCTTAGCCTCTGAGGGGAAAATGGGTTCCAGACAAACGTCTTTCACATTAGAAACTGTATACAATTAATTGAAAAATACATAAACATTGATAATAATAATAAAACAAGAGAAATGATGACAGTAAAAGGCAAATACTTTTTAAATGATACTCAAATAGACATTCAATAAAATCACATCTTTCAGACAACATAATCATGTGCATCATAAAAAACTCGAGTGGTTCAAATTTAAACTACTGATTAAAAAGCTTCAGCTGGATTTCAAATTAGCCTAAAAAGAAATATCTATCTTAGAAAGATAGGCAAATTTCCTTTTAAAATTACAACTTATTTTGTCAAAAAATGTGTTCACTATTCTTGAAAAAGACCTAAAATGGGTCTTTAAGAAGAGAAAGTGTTCCCTATTTTCAATTGAACACAGTGGAACCTGGAAGACACAATTCCAAAGCATCCAGGGAAAATGGAAATTCCCAATGCATGATTCACATGTATTCAAATACCCAGGGAAAATGGAATTCCCAGTCCATGGTTCACATGTACTCAAATACCCAGGGAAAACGGAATTCCCAATCCATGGTTCACATGTACTCAAACACCCAGGGAAAATGGAATTCCCCATCCATGCTTCACATGTACTCAAATACCCAGAAAAAATGGAATTCCCCATCCATGCTTCACATGTACTCAAATACCCAGGGAAAATGGAATTCCCAATCCATGGTTCACATGTACTCAAATACCCAGGGAAAATGGAATTCCCCATCCATGGTTCACATGTACTCAAATCCATGACTCACATGTACTCAAATACCCAGGGGAAATGGAATTCCCGATCCATGATTCACATGTACTCAAATACCCAGGGAAAACGGAATTCCCCATCCATGGTTCACATGTACTCAAATACCCAGAGAAAATGGAATTCCCAATCCATGACTCACAGGTACTCAAATACCCAGGGAAAATGGAATTCCCCATCCATGGTTCACATGTACTCAAATACCCAGGGAAAATGGAATTCCCATTCCATGACTCACATGCACTCAAATACCCAGGGAAAATGGAATTCCCCATCCATGGTTCACATATACTCAAATACTCAGGGAAAATGGAATCCCGAATCCATGGTTCACATGTACTCAAATACCCAGGGAAAATGGAATTCCCCATCCATGACTCACATGTACTCAAATACCCGGGGAAAATGGAATTCCACATCCATGGCTCACATGTACTCAAATACCCAGGGAAAATGGAATTCCCCATCCATGGTTCACATGTACTCAAATACCCAGGGAAAATGGAACTCCCCATCCATGGTTCACATGTACTCAAATACCCAGGGAAAATGGAATTCCCAATCCATGGTTCACATGTACTCAAATACACAGGGGAAAATGGAACTCCCAATCCATGGTTCACATGTACTCAAATACCCAGGGAAAATGGAATGCCCAATCCATGGTCCACATGTACTCAAATACCCAGGGGAAAATGGAATTTCCAATCCATGATTCACATGTACTCAAATACCCAGGGAAAATGGAATGCCCAATCCATGGTTCACATGTACTCAAATACCCAGGGGAAAATGGAACACTCAATCCATGGTTCACATGTACTCAAATACCCAGGGAAAATGGAATTCCCAATCCATGGTTCACATGTACTCAAATACCCAGGGAAAATGGATTTCCCAATCCATGATTCACATGTACACAAATACCCAGGAAAAATGGAATTCCCCATCCATGATTCACATGTACTCAAATACCCAGGGAAAATGGAATTCCCAATCCATGATCCACACGTACTCAAATACCCAGGGAAAATGGAATTCCTAATCCATGGTTCACATGTACTCAATACCCAGGGGAAATGGAATCCGCAATCCATGATTCACATGTACTCAAATACCCAGGGGAAATGGAATCCCCAATCCATGACTCACATGTACTCAAATACCCAGGGGAAATGGAATACCCAATCCATGATTCACATGTACTCAAATACCCAGGGGAAACGGAATTCCCAATCCATGTTTCACATGTACTCAAATACCCAGGGGAAATGGAATTCCCAATCCAGGTTTCACATGTACTCAAATATCCAGGGAAAAAGGAATCCCCAATCCATGGTTCACATGTACTCAAATACCCAGGGAAAATGGAATTCCCAATCCAGGTTTCACATGTACTCAAATACCCAGGGAAAATGGATTCCCCAATCCATGGTTCACATGTACTCAAATACCCAGGGAAAATGGAATCCCCAATCCATGTTTCACATGTACTCAAATACCCAGGGGAAATGGAATCCCCAATCCATGATTCACATGTACTCAAATACCCAGAGAAAATGGGATTCCAGTCCATGATTCACATGTATTCAAATACCCAGGGAAAATGGAATTCCCCATCCATGATTCACATGTATTCAAATACCAAGGGAAAATGGAATCCCTCATCCATGGTTCACATGTACTCAAATACCCAGGGAGAATGGAAATCCAATCCATGGTTCACATGTACTCAAATACCCAGGGAAAATGGAATTCCCCATCCATGGTTCACATATACTCAAAAACCGAGGGAAAATGGAATTCCCCATCCATGATTCACATGTACTCAAATACCCAGGGAAAATGGAATTCCCCATCCATGGTTCACATGTACTCAAATACCCAGGGAAAATGGAATTCCCCATCCATGATTCACATGTACTCAAACACACAGGGGAAATGGAATCCCCAATCCAGCATTCACATGTACTCAAATACCCAGGGGAAATGGAATCCCCAATCCATGATTCACATGTACTCAAATACCCAGGGAAAATGGAATTCCCAATCCATGGTTCACATGTACTAAATACCCAGGGAAAATGGAATTCCCAATCCATGGTTCACATGTACTCAAATACCCAGGGAAACATGCTGTAGAATTAAAGCAAAATGAGGCTGTCCCCTGAGCCTGTTATGAGTTGAACTGCTCTCCAATGATTCTTCTTCACGATTTCAAAGTAGAGACATCTATAATCTTAGCACTCAGATCATGGCCGAAGTCCAGCAGCATCAGGGTCACCTGATAACTTATTATAAATGAAGAATCTCAGGCATGCTGATTCAGAACATGAAGTTTTGATGAACCCCCGGCTGATTTATTTGGGGAAGGGAAATTCTCTTCTGTCTTTATAGAACATCACATTAAACGTGTTTGGCAAAATTACCTGTCCCATATATTTGTGCATCCTTTATTTCTGTGGCTATATTCAAAACAGAATCTTCCTTGTCACTTGTAGCCTGAATGGAATTTGAAACAAAATAATCAATAAAGTATATTTCATAAAGTATATTTCATAGACTATACAGTTACTAGATCAAAATATAAATGAGAGTTTAATTACCTTCAAGGCTGGTTGTTTCTGACAGGACACTGAAAAGCAAAAGGGATACATAATCACTCACAAGTACATATGATAATGCTATTCATATATTCATGAAGTGTTAGCATCAAGCTGTATCCTCCTGCCTGTATTAGTCTAGGATTTGATGTTTTCGACTTTGTGTCCAGGGGGGACTGGAAGGCGACAGAAATACACTGAAGAAAAGGAATATAGGCTTCACAAAATATACCCTTCCAATTTCAAACATGGTTTGATTTGTCATATGTCTAAGACTAAGATAAAATCATGTCAACATCAGTGCGGATATGTCCAGTGATGAGGATAAATGTGATCTAAAATCAGAGCAGCAATTCATACACCTGAGAATCAATGTCGAAACAGGAAGTACATGATCCCGCATGTCTTTCATGCAAGAAATCAGAAGGATTTACACCATTATACTACAAACATTCATCATGCTCTTTAACTTGCCTGATAACTGAGAACTTACACAATTACAATGACACTTGAGATGAATATACACTTCACGTCCCTTAAGTGTAAGTGTCCTGAATTGATCAGCTTGGATATATGTCTCCTGAATCCGAGTAAATAATATTCATGATTTCTCACACCCATGTGGTGTAATAATTTGCCTAAGTTTCTTGTATTCTCTAGCTTAGCCTTCCGAACATTTCTTCATCCACTCATGGCAACAAAGTATAACACATGCACCTCAATAAAAAGCATCATCAATTATTAATTTTGACATACTTCTACTAAATAAAACTCCTACAGCCATTGGATATTAATAAGTGTTTACATTCAGAAATCACTCCAACATTCTGTGAAAATGACCCTTTTAAGAGTCAGTTGATGAATTCAACATTATTTTTGTTTCTAAAATAGTCTTGTTAGGAGTATCATACTATTCTCTAAAGAATATTCATTAAATAGCTATTTTATCCAAGACTTTGCTCTTTGATCACAGAGGCCAATGTATTCATATTCAAGTTTCTCTAATTTTTATAACTAAAATCAACAAAACATGTAAGTCTGATGCCTAATATTAACAAAGAGGAGTAATTAGTCAATGTGGTTTATCCCATTTCTAGCATTCTTTCCTGCATCCTGTAGCTCCTGGGGCTGCCAAAATCAAATCTTCTTTATGCAAATATTCCAAAAACATCTGAAGTGAGTTCACTCAGGTTTCCTCTGCAGAAACCCAAAAATTACATAAATAACTCTTTCTTTTGCCACCTTCCTGCCTCACAATCTCTCCTCCTTAGGAAAAATAATTGCTACATCAGTTGCCTCGTTAGTTCTCGTTCTATAGTGTCTGTGACTTATTACATTCACTTTTCTGTCTGTTTTTAGCAGGATGATGTGACTTATCTAAAATCTATACTTCATCTCTTTCTCCCTCCACCCTTGGTGAAAACATGCGTACAATTAACACAAAATTATGCTGTTCCCTGAGCCCCTTATGTCTTGACCTGCTCTCCAATGTTTCTTCTTCCCAATTTCAATGTGAGGAAGTCTATAATCTTACTGCGAAGATCATGTCCAACACCAGCAGCATCAGCATCACCCGAGAACTTACTACAAATGAAGAATCTCAGGCCTGCTGAATCAGAGTGTGCAGCATCAACGAGTTCCTCGCTGATTTATTTGGGGAAGAGAAGTTCTTTTCTGTCTTGACTGAACATGACGTTAAATGTGTTTTACAAAATTACCTGTCCCAGATTGTTGTCCATCCTTTATTTCTGTAGCTGTATTCGAAACAGAATCTTCCTTGTCACTTGTCGCCTGAATGGAATTTGAAACAAAATAATCAATAAATAAAGTATGTTTCATAGACTATACATTTACCAGCTCAAAATATAAATGAGATTTTAATCACCTTCAAGGCTGTTTTTTTCTGAGAAGACACTGAAAAGCAAAAGGGATACATAATCACTCATACGTAAATATGATAAAGTTATCCATACATAATGCAGTGTTAGCATCAAGCTGTATCTTCCTGCCTGTATTAGTGTAGGCTTTGATGTTTTCTACTTTTTGTCTAGGGACCGGAACACGATAGAAATACACTGAAAACAAAAAAGGAACACAGGCTTCACAAAATATACCCTTACAGCTTCAAACATGGTATGATATGTCATATGTCTAAAACTAAAATAAAACCGTGTCAATATCAATGTGGATATGCCGAGTGATGAGGATAAATGTGATCTAAAATCAGAGAAGCAACTCATACATCTGAGAAACAATGTCAAAGCAGGTGGTACATGATCCCGCATGTCCTTCATGCAAGAAATCAAAAGGTTTTACACCATTATACTACAAACATTCATCATGCTCTTTGACTTATCTGATAACTGAGAAGGTACACAATTACAATGACACTTCAGTTGAATGTACACTTCACGTCTCTTCACTGGAAGTGTGCTACATTGATCAACTTGGATATATGTTTGGTGAATCCTAGTAGATAACATTCATTATTTATCATACCCATATGGTGTAATAATCTGCCTACATTTCTTGTATTCTCTAGTTTAGCCTTCAGAAAGTTTCTTCATCCACTAATGGCAAGAAGGTATAATATATAAACCCCATCAAAAAGTACAAAAATTATACATATTTATACAAAATGGAATTGCAGCACGCATTAGATATTAATAAATTTTACATTTGGATATCAGTCCAATGTTCATTGAAAATAACCATTTTAGGATTCAATTAATGCATTCAACATTATTTGTCTCTAAAATTAGTCTGCTCTGGACTATCACTTTAAAGAATTTTCACTAAATAGCTATTTTAACAAAAAAGTCAGCACTTTGGAAAAAAGCTAATGTATTCATATTAAATTTTAACTCATTTGAGTAACTAATAAAAATATATCTCTGATGTCTGATAGTAATAAACAGGAATAATGAGACACTGTGGTTTATCCCAATTCTAGCACTCCTTCCTGATTCCAGTAGACGCTGGAGCAGCCAGAATTCAGATCTTCTGGCATGCAAATATTCCAAAAGCATCTGAAGTGAGTTCGCTCAGGTTTCCTCAGCAGAAACCCCAAAATTACCTAACTAACTTCTTCCTTTCCCTCTTTCTTGCCTTGCAATCCCTTTTTCTTGATGGAAATAATTACTACATCAGTGGTCACTTTGCTTCTCATTCTCCAGTGTTTATGGGTTATTATGACAACTTCTTCCCTCTGGTTGTAGCAGAACCATCTGACATCTATAACTTCTATTACTTCTTCTCTTTCTCCTTCCCCTCTCCATAGAAACATGCTCTGAAATCACAGCAAATTTATGCTGTCCCCTGATCCTCTTATGTCTTAGACTGTTTTCCAACGGTTCTTCTACATGATTTCAATGTAGGGAAGTCTATAACCTTGTTACTAAGATCATGGCCAAGGAACAGCAGCATCAAAATCACCTGAGAACTTACTAGAAATGCACAATCTCAGGCCTGCTGAATCAGAAAGTGCATTTTCAATGAGCCCCCTGCTGATTTATTCAGGGGTGGGACGTTCTCTTCTATCTTGAGTGCACATGACATTAAATGTGTATTGCCAAATTACCTGTTCCAGATTTCTGACCAACCATCACTCTTCTTGCAATATTCAAAACAGGAACTTTCTTTTTAAATATAACCTGAGTGGAATGAGAAGCAAAATAGTCAATACATAATATGTATTTCATAGACTATACAATTAGTAATTCAAAATATAAATGAAAGAGTAACTACCTTCCAGGCTGATTGTTTCTGAGGAGACACTGAAAAGCAAAAGAAATATATAATCCATCATATGTAAATATGATAAAGTTATCCATACATTCATGCAGTGTTAGCATCAAGCTGTACCCTCCTGCCTGTACTAGCATCGGATTTGATGTTTTATAGTTTGTGTCTTTGGGACAGGAACATGAGGAAATACACTGAAGAAAATGGGAATACAGGCTTCCAGAAAATATACAGTCTCAAATTACAAAGAGATATTATGGGTCATGTGTGTATTACTGAAATAAAAAGTGTTGACATCAATGTGAATACCCCGAATGATGAAAAGAATTGTGATCTAAAATCAGAGGAGCAACTCATACACCCAGGAATCAATGTCAAAGAAGGTAGTAAATGCTACTGCATGTTTCTCATGCAAGACACCAGAAGGATTTATACCGTTATACTACTGATATTCATCATGATCTTTAACTTGCCTGATAATTGAGCAGGTACACAATGGCAATGACACTTCTGTAGAATTGTACACTTCACAAGTCCTCAGTGGAAGTGTCCCAGCTTCATCAGTTTGGATACAGGTTTGGATAATCCTAGTATATAATATTCTTTATTTCTCAAACCCATGTTGTGTAATAATGTGCCTACATTTGTTGTGTCCTCTAGTTTAGCCTACAGAAAGGTTCTTCATCCACACATGGCAACAAAGTATAATATATAAACCTTATCAAAAAGTATAATAAATGATCAAATTTGACATACTTATTCAAAATAAAGTTGCTACAAGCATTACATATGAATAACCTTTTACATTTGGAAATCACTCCAATATTAATTGAAAATAACAATTTTAAAAGTCAATTAATGAATTCAAAATTATTTTTGTTTCTAAAATAGTCTGGTTTGAAGTATCATGTTATTCTCTAAAGCATTTTTATTAAATTGCTATTTTATCCAAACCCCACCCCTTGAAAAACAAAGCCAATATATGCATATTCATTTTTGTCTCATTTGAATAACTAATATCAACAAAACACATATCTTTGATGCCCAATAGTAACAAAGAGGAGTAATGAGTCACTGTGGCTTATCCCAATTCTAGCATTGTTTCCTGCTTCCACTGGTTCCCACAGCAGCCAAAATCAAATTTTCTTTTATGCAAATATTCCAAATGCATCTGAAATGAGTTCACTCAGGTTTCCTCAGCAGAAACCCCAAAATTACATAAATATCTTCTTCTTTTCCCTCCTTCCTGCCTCACAATCCCTCTTCTTCGAGGAAAATAATTGATACATCAGTGGTTGCATTAGTTCTCATTTTACAGTGTTTATGGAGTTATTAGGATCAGTTTTCCCTCCGTTTATAAGAATACGATATGATGCCTATAATATCTAATACTTCATCTCATTCTCCTTCTCCTCTTGATGGAAACATGCTGTAAAATTAAAGCAAAATTATGCTGTTCCCTGAGCCTGGTATGTGTCGAACTGCTCTCCAATGGTTCTTCTTCCCAATTTCAATGTAGGGAAGTCTATAATCTTACTACTCAGATCATGGCCAAGGACCAGCAGCATCAGGGTCACCTGAGAACTCACTACAAATGAAGAATCTCAGGCGTGCTGAATCAGAACGTGCAGCTCAGATGAACTCCCCACTGATTTATTCTGGGAAGGGAAGTTCTCTTCTATCTTGATTGAACATGACATTAGATGTGTTTTGCATAATTACCTGTCCCAGATGTTGGTCCCTCCTCTATTTCTGTGGCTATATTCAAAACAGAAGCGTTCTTTTCACTTGTAGCCTGAATGGGATTTGAAACACAATAATCAATACATAAAGTATGTTTCATAGACTATACAGTTAATAGTTCAACATATAAATGAGAGTTTAATTACCTTCAAGGCCGGTTGTTTCTCAGAAGACACTGAAAAGCAAAAGGGATACATAATCAATCATATGTAAATATGATAATGTTATCCATACATTCATGCATGGATAGCATATTAGCATCAAGTTGTCTCCTCTTGCCTGCCTGTATTAGTGTAGGCTTTGATATCTTCTACTTTTGTGTATGGGGACTGGAACATGACAGAAATACGCTGAAGAAAATAGGAATACAGGCTTCAAGAAATATACACTGACAATTTCAAACATGATATGACTTATCACATGTCTAAAACTAAAATAAAACCATGTCAATATCAATGTGGATATGCTGAGTGATGAGAACAAATGTGATCTAAAATCAGAGAGCAGTTCACACACATGGGAATCAATGTCAAACCAGGTGGTACATGCACCCACATGTCTTTCAATGCAGGATATCAGAATGATTTAGACCATTATACTGCAAACATTCATCATGCTCTTTAACATGATCGATAACTGAGAAGGTACACAATTATAGTGACACTTCATTTGAAGGTACACTTCACGTCTCTTCATTGGAAATGTCCTAACTTGTTCAGCTTGGATATGTTTGGTCAGTCCTATTAGATAATATTCATTATTTCTCAGATCCACGTAATGTAATAATTTGCCCACATTTCTTGTATTCTCTAGTTTAGCCTTCCAAAAGTTTCTTCATTTACTCCTGGCAACAAAGTATAATACACGAATCTCAATAAAAAATATCAACTATCAATTTTGACATACATATCCAAAATAAAACTGCTACAAGCATTAGATATTAATAAGCTTTTAGTTAACAAATCACTCCAAAATTCATTAACAATGACCTTTTTTTTTATTTTTTATTTTTATTTATTTTTTTTTTATTATACTTTAAGTTCTAGGGTACATGTGCATAACGTGCAGGTTTGTTACATATGTATACTTATGCCATGTTGGTGTGCTGCACCCATCAACTCGTCAGCACCCATCAATTCATCATTTATATCATGTATAACTCCCCAATGCAATCCCTCCCTCCTCCCCCCTCCCCATGATAGGCCCCAGTGCGTGATGTTCCCCTTCCCGAGTCCAAGTGATCTCATTGTTCAGTTCCCACCTATGAGTGAGAACATGAGGTGTTTGGTTTTCTGTTCTTGTGATAGTTTGCTAAGAATGATGGTTTCCAGCTGCATCCATGTCCCTACAAAGGACGCAAACTCATCCTTTTTTATGGCTGCATAGTATTCCATGGTGTATATGTGCCACATTTTCTTAATCCAGTCTGTCACAGATGGACATTTGGGTTGATTCCAAGTCTTTGCTATTGTGAATAGTGCCGCAATAAACATACGTGTGCATGTGTCTTTGTAGTAGAATAATTTATAATCCTTTGGGTATATACCCAGTAGTGGGATGGCTGGGTCATATGGTACATCTAGTTCTAGATCCTTGAGGAATTGCCATACTGTTTTCCATAATGGTTGAACTAGTTTACAATCCCACCAACAGTGTAAAAGTGTTCCTATTTCTCCACATCCTCTCCAACACCTGTTGTTTCCTGACTTCTTAATGATTGCCATTCTAACTGGTGTGAGATGGTATCTCATTGTGGTTTTGATTTGCATTTCTCTGATGGCGAGTGATGATGAGCATTTTTTCATGTGTCTGTTGGCTGTATGAATATCTTCTTTTGAGAAATGTCTGTTCATATCCTTTCCCCAATTTTTGATGGGGTTGTTTTTTTTCTCGTATATTTGTTTGAGTTCTTTGTAGATTCTGGATATTAGCCCTTTGTCAGATGAGTAGTTTGCAAAAATTTTCTCCCATTCTGTAGGTTGCCTGTTCACTCTGATGGTAGTTTCTTTTGCTGTGCAAAAGCTCTTTAGTTTAATTAGATCCCATTTGTCAATTTTTGCTTTTGCTGCCGTTGCTTTTGGTGTTTTAGACATGAAGTCCTTGCCCATGCCTATGTCCTGAATGGTACTACCTAGATTTTCTTCTAGGGTTTTTATGGTATTAGGTCTAACATTTAAGTCTCTAATCCATCTTGAATTAATCTTCGTATAAGGGGTAAGGAAAGGATCCAGTTTCAGCTTTCTACTTATGGCTAGCCAATTTTCCCAGCACCATTTATTAAATAGGGAATCCTTTCCCCATTTCTTGTTTCTCTCAGGTTTGTCAAAGATCAGATGGCTGTAGATGTGCGGTATTATTTCTGAGGACTCTGTTCTGTTCCATTGGTCTATAGCTCTGTTTTGGTACCAGTACCATGCTGTTTTGGTTACTGTAGCCTTGTAGTATAGTTTGAAGTCAGGTAGCGTGACGCCTCCAGCTTTGTCCTTTTGACTTAGGATTGTCTTGGCAATGCGGGCTCTTTTTTGGTTCCATATGAACTTTAAAGCAGTTTTTTCCAATTCTGTGAAGAAAGTCATTGGTAGCTTGATGGGGATGGCATTGAATCTATAAATAACCTTGGGCAGTATGGCCATTTTCACGATATTGGTTCTTCCTATCCATGAGCATGGTATGTTCTTCCATTTGTTTGTGTCCTCTTTGATTTCACTGAGCAGTGGTTTGTAGTTCTCCTTGAAGAGCTCCTTTACATCCCTTGTAAGCTGGATTCCTAGGTATTTTATTCTCTTTGAAGCAATTGTGAATGGAAGTTCATTCCTGATTTGGCTCTCTGCTTGTCTGTTACTGGTGTATAAGAATGCTTGTGATTTTTGCACATTAATTTTGTATCCTGAGACTTTGCTGAAGTTGCTTATCAGCTTAAGGAGATTTTGGGCTGAGACGATGGGGTTTTCTAAATATACAATCATGTCATCTGCAAACAGGGACAATTTGACTTCTTCTTTTCCTCACTGGATACCCTTGATTTCTTTCTCTTGCCTGATTGCCCTAGCCAGAACTTCCAACACTATGTTGAATAGGAGTGGTGAGAGAGGGCATCCCTGTCTTGTGCCAGTTTTCAAAGGGAATTTTTCCAGTTTTTGCCCATTCAATATGATATTAGCTGTGGGTTTGTCATAAATGGCTCTTATTATTTTGAGATACGTTCCATCAATACCGAATTTATTGAGCGTTTTTAGCATGAAGGGCTGTTGAATTTTGTCAAAAGCCTTTTCTGCATCTATTGAGACAATCATGTGGTTCTTGTCTTTGGTTCTGTTTATATGCTGGATTACGTTTATTGATTTGCGAATGTTGAACCAGCCTTGCATCCCAGGGATGAAGCCCACTTGATCATGGTGGATAAGCTTTTTGATGTGCTGCTGAATCCGGTTTGCCAGTATTTTATTGAGGATTTTTGCATCGATGTTCATCAGGGATATTGGTCTAAAATTCTCTTTTTTTGTTGTGTCTCTGCCAGGCTTTGGTATCAGGATGATGTTGGCCTCATAAAATGAGTTAGGGAGGATTCCCTCTTTTTCTATTGATTGGAATAGTTTCAGAAGGAATGGTACCAGCTCCTCCTTGTACCTCTGGTAGAATTCAGCTGTGAATCCATCTGGTCCTGGACTTTTTTTGGTGGGTAGGCTATTAATTGTTGCCTCAATTTCAGAGCCTGCTATTGGTCTATTCAGGGATTCAACTTCTTCCTGGTTTAGCCTTGGGAGAGTGCAAGTGTCCAGGAAATTATCCATTTCTTCTAGATTTTCTAGTTGATTTGCGTAGAGGCGTTTATAGTATTCTCTGATGGTAGTTTGTATTTCTGTGGGGTCAGTGGTGATATCCCCTTTATCATTTTTTATTGCATCTATTTGATTCCTCTCTCTTTTCTTCTTTATTAGCCTTGCTAGCGGTCTGTCAATTTTGTTGATCTTTTCAAAAAACCAACTCCTGGATTCATTGATTTTTTGGAGGGTTTTTTGTGTCTCTATCTCCTTCAGTTCCGCTCTGATCTTAGTTATTTCTTGCCTTCTGCTAGCTTTTGAATGTGTTTGCTCTTGCCTCTCTAGTTCTTTTAATTGTGATGTTAGAGTGTCAATTTTAGATCTTTCCTGCTTTCTCTTGTGGGCATTTAGTGCTATAAATTTCCCTCTACATACTGCTTTAAATGTGTCCCAGAGATTCTGGTATGTTGTATCTTTGTTCTCATTGGTTTCAAAGAACATCTTTATTTCCGCTTTCATTTCGTTATGTACCCAGTAGTCATTCAGGAGGAGGTTGTTCAGTTTCCATGTAGTTGAGCGGTTTTGATTGAGTTTCTTAGTCCTGAGTTCTAGTTTGATTGCACTGTGGTCTGAGAGACAGTTTGTTATAATTTCTGTTCTTTTACATTTGCTGAGGAGTGCTTTACTTCCAATTATGTGGTCAATTTTGGAATAAGTGCGATGTGGTGCTGAGAAGAATGTATATTCTGTTGATTTGAGGTGGAGAGTTCTATAGATGTCTATTAGGTCCGCTTGGTGCAGAGATGAGTTCAATTCCTGGATATCCTTGTTAACTTTCTGTCTCGTTGATCTGTCTAATATTGACAGCGGAGTGTTGAAGTCTCCCATTATTATTGTATGGGAGTCTAAGTCTCTTTGTAAGTCCCTAAGGACTTGCTTTATGAATCTGGGTGCTCCTGTATTGGGTGCATATATATTTAGGAGAGTTAGCTCTTCCTGTTGAATTGATCCCTTTACCATTAGGTAATGGCCTTCTTTGTCTCTTTTGATCTTTGATGGTTTAAAGTCTGTTTTATCAGAGACAAGGATTGCAACCCCTGCTTTTTCGTGTTCTCCATTTGCTTGGTAGATCTTCCTCCATCCCTTTATTTTGAGCCTATGTATGTCTCTGCATGTGAGATGGGTCTCCTGAATACAGCAGACTGATGGGTCTTGACTCTTTATCCAGTTTGCCAGTCTGTGTCTTTTAATTGGAGCATTTAGTCCATTAACATTTAAGGTTAATATTGTTATGTGTGAACTTGATCCTGCCATTATGATATTAACTGGTTATTTTGCTCGTTAGTTGATGCAGTTTCTTCCTAGCCTCGATGGTCTTTACATTTTGGCATGTTTTTGCGATGGCTGGTACCGGTTGTTCCTTTCCATGTTTAGGGCTTCCTTCAGGGTCTCTTGTAAGGCAGGCCTGGTGGTGACAAAATCTCTAAGCATTTGCTTATCTGTAAAGGATTTTATTTCTCCTTCACTTATGAAACTTAGTTTGGCTGGATATGAAATTCTGGGTTTAAAATTCTTTTCTTTAAGAACGTTGAATATTGGCCCCCACTCTCTTCTGGCTTGTAGAGTTTCTGCCGAGAGATCTGCTGTTAGTCTGATGGGCTTCCCTTTGTGGGTAACCCGACCTTTCTCTCTGGCTGCCCTTAAGATTTTTTCCTTCATTTCAACTTTGGTGAATCTGGCAATTATGTGTCTTGGAGTTGCTCTTCTGGAGGAGTATCTTTGTGGCGTTCTCTGTATTTCCTGAATTTGAATGTTGTCCTGCCCTACTAGGTTGGGGAAGTTCTCCTGGATGATATCCTGAAGAGTGTTTTCCAACTTGGTTCCATTTTCCCCCTCACTTTCAGGCACCCCAATCAGGCGTAGATTTGGTCTTTTTACGTAATCCCATACTTCTTGCAGGCTTTGCTCATTTCTTTTTCTTCTTTTTTCTTTTGGTTTCTCTTCTCGCTTCATTTCATTCATTTCATCTTCAATCGCTGATACTCTTTCTTCCAGTTGATCGAGTCGGTTACTGAAGCTTGTGCATTTGTCACGTATTTCTCGTGTCATGGTTTTCATCTCTGTCATTTCGCTTATGATCTTCTCTGCATTAATTAGTCTAGCTGTCAATTCTTCCACTCTTTTTTCAAGATTTTTAGTTTCTTTGCGCTGGGTACGTAATTCCTCCTTTAGCTCTGATAAGTTTGATGGACTGAAGCCTTCTTCTCTCCTCTCGTCAAAGTCATTCTCTGACCAGCTTTGATCCGTTGCTGGCGATGGGCTGCGCTCCTTTGCAGGGGGAGATGCGCTCTTATTTTTTGAATTTCCAGCTTTTCTGCCCTGCTTCTTCCCCATCTTTGTGGTTTTATCTGTCTCTGGTCTTTGATGGTGGTGACGTACTGATGCGGTTTTGGTATAGTTGTCCTTCCTGTTTGATAGTTTTCCTTCTGACAGTCAGAAGGACTGTCTGTTGGTCTGTTGGAGATTGCTTGAGGTCCACTCCAGACCCTGTTTGCCTGGGTATCAGCAGCAGAGGTTGCTGAAGATAGAATATTGCTGAACAGCGAGTGTACCTGTCTGATTCTTCCTTTGGAAGTTTCCTCTCAGGGGTGTACTCCACCCTGTGAGGTGTGGGGTGTCAGACTGCCCCTAGTGGGGGATTTCTCCCAGCTAGGCTACTCAGGGGTCAGGGACACACCTGAGCAGGCAGTCTGTCCGTTCTCAGATCTCAACCTCCGCGTTGGGAGATCCACGGCTCTCCCCAAAGCTGTCAGACAGAGTCGTTCGCGTCTGCACTGGCTCCTGCTACTTCCCCTGTTGGTCTTCAGCTGTGCGCTGTCCCCAGAGGTGGAGACTACAGAGACAGGCAGGCTTCCTTGAGCTGCTGTGAGCTCCACCCAGTTCGAGCTTCCCAGCGGCTTTGTTTACCTACTTAAGCCTCAGCAATGGCGGGCGCCCCTCCCCCAGCCTCGCTGCTGCCTTGCGGATAGATCGCGGCAGACTGCTGTGTTAGCAGTGAGGGAGGCTTCGTGGGCATGGGACCCTCCTGGCCAGGTGTGGGATATATTCTGGTGTGCCTGTATGCTTACAGCGCAGTATTGGGGTGGGAGTTACACGATTTTCCAGGTGTTGTGTGTCTCAGTTCCCCTGGCTAGGAAAACGGATCCCCTTCCCCCTTGCGCTTCCAGGTGAGGCGATGCCTCGCCCTGCTTCAGCTCTCGCTGGTCAGGCTGCAGTAGCTGACCAGCACCGATTGTCCGGCACTCCCTAGTGAGATGACCCCAGTACCTCAGTTGAAAATGCAGAAATCACCGGTCTTCTGTGTCGCTCGGGCTGGGAGTTGGAGACTGGAGCTGTTCCTATTCGGCCATCTTGCTCCGCCCCCTCAACAATGACCATT
Source organism: Rhinopithecus roxellana (assembly GCF_007565055.1). NCBI lineage: Eukaryota > Metazoa > Chordata > Mammalia > Primates > Cercopithecidae > Rhinopithecus > Rhinopithecus roxellana. Next base: position 2,387,154 of record NC_044565.1, read on the forward strand.
TTAGGAGTCAATTAATGAATTCAACATTATTTTTCCTTTCAAAGTAGTCTTGTTTGGAGAATCATGATGATCTCCAAAGAATTTTCTTTTAATAGCCATTTTATTCAAAAGTGAGCTTTTTGAACAATGAAGCCAATGTGTTCATAGTCAAGTTTATCTTTTTTATCACTGAAATCAACAAAACACATTCTCTGATGCCCAATAGTAACAAAGAGGAGTAATGAGTCAGTGTGGTTTCTCCCAATTCTATCATTGTTTCCTGCTTCCAATAGTTTCTGGAGCAGCCACAATCAAATCTTCTTCTATGCAAATATTCCAAATGCATCTGAAGTGAGTTCACTAAGATTTCCTTAGCAGAAACACCAAAATTACATAAATTACATCTTTTTCCTTCTTCCTGCCTCACAATCCCTCTTCCTTGAGGAAAATAATTGCTACATCTGTGGTATCATTAGCTGTCCTCCTACAGTGTGTATGGGTTATTACAATCACTTCTTCCCTCTGCTTTTTGCAATACAGTCTGATGCCTATAATATTTATTACTTCATCTCTTTCTTATTTTCCTCTTGATGAAAACATGCTGTAGAATTAAAGCAAAATTAAGTTGTCCCCTCAGCCCGTTATGTCTTGAACTGCTCTCCAATAGTACTTCTTCCGAATTTCAATATAGGGAAGTCTATAATCTTGCTACTCAGATCATGGCCAAGCATCAGCAGCAACTGCAGCACCCGAGTACTTATTGCAAGTACACAATCTCAGAAGTGCTGAATTGGAAAGTGCAGCTTCAATGGGCCACCCCCACTAATTTATTCGGGGAAGAGACATTCTCTTCTATCTTGAGTGAACATGACATCGAACATGTATTGCTAAATTACCTGTCCCAGATTTTTGTCCATCCTTTATTTCTGTGGCGATATTCAAAATAGAATCTTTCTGGTCACTTGTAACCTAAATGGTATTTGAAACAAAATTATCGATACATAAAGTATGTTTAATAGACTGTATAAATATAATAGTTCAAAATGTAAATGAGAGTTTAGTTACCTTACAGGCTGGTTGTTTCTCAGAAGACACTGAAAAACAAAAGAGATACACAGTCAATCATATGTAAATACGATAATATAATGCGTACACTCATCCTGTGCTAGCTTCAGGCTGTATCCTCCTGCCTGTAATAGTGTAGGCTTTGATGTTTTATACTTTGTTTCTTGGGACTAAACGTGAAGGAAATACACTGAAGAAAATAGGAATACAGGCTTCAAGAAATATACTCTGACAATTTCAAACGTGATACGACTTGTCGTATGTCTAAAACTAAAATAAAACCATGTCAATATCAATGTGGATATGCTGAATGATGAGGACAAATGTGATCTAAAATCAGAAAGCAACTCACACACGGGAATCAATGTCAAAGCTGGTGGTACATGCACCCGCATGTCTTTCATGCAAGATATCAGAATGATTTAGACCATTTTACTGCAAACATTCATCATGCTCTTTAACTTGATCGATAACTGAGAAGATACACAATTACAATGACATTTTAGTTGAATGTACACTTCACGTCTCTTCAGTGGAAATGTCCTAACTTAATCAGCTTGGATATATGTTTGATGAATTCTAGTATGTAATATTCATTATTTCTCACACCCATATGGTGTAACAATGTGCCTACATCTCTTGTATCTTCTAGTTTAGCTTCTGAAAGTTTCTTCATCCACTCATGACAACAAGGTATAATAAATAAACCTCATCAAAAAGTATAATAAATTACCAAATTTGACATATTTATACAAAATAAAGTTGCTACAAGCATTAGATATGAATAAGCTTTTACATTTGGAAATCACTCCAATATTCACTGAAAATAACCATTTGGGAGTCAAGTAATGAATTCAACATTATTTTCATTTCTAAAATAGTCTGGTTGAAGTCTCATGTTATTCTCTAGAGAATTTTTACTAAATAGCTGTTTTATCCAATACTTAGCTCCTTGAAAAACAAAGCCAATGTACACATATTCACGTTTATCTTATTCGAATAACTAATATCAACAAAACATATACCTCAGATGCCCAGCAGTAACAAGGGGGAGTAATGAGTCACTGTGGTTTATCCAAATTCTATCATTCTTTCGTGCTTCCAGTAGTTCCTGGAGCAGCCAAAATCAAATCATCCTTTACGCAAATATTCTAAATGCATCTGAAGTGAGTTCACTTAATCTTAGAGTCATAATTTTAAAAATCATTTTCTTTATACTCATGAAGGCTCCTGACATTTTTACATATCCTGGATTCAGCAGTTTGGCCTTCTCCCTGTCTCTTCGTCCACTTTCACCAAAACATACATGTCAATGAAATAATGTGTAGATTTTCATAGATTCCTATGAAAATAAACTAAACAAAGTTTCTAAATCGCTACTTTTCTTATAACCAACCAATGACATAATGCATATATATATATGTCATGATTGCCATGATTATTGGCAGTTATCCATTTAATACTCTAAAAATGTATTCTTTGATTCCTTTTTTCTAAATCTAGTTTTATATGATATACTATAGGGATCTCTCAGGTCCTTTTATGAAATAACTACTCAGCAAACACAGCTTCCTAAAAAGAAACAAAAACAAAACACACACACACTTTTTCTAGATTAAGCTGCATCCCAATATGCTAACTGATGTGAACGAAGCACATATCATTGATGTGCAAAACTTCTACGGAGAAGAAATGTGACCCTGTGGGTCGCCCTCATCCTTCTAACTTCTGCTTTCAATTAAGTGACTTCCCACAAGTCTCCTCATCAGAAACCTCCATTCTACCTAGCTAGCTGCTTTCTTTGTTTACTCCTGCCCAATTTGACATACACTCCTCTTCATTCATAAATCTGATGCCCATATTGGTGGACTTCATTCTTTTACCTCCACATTCGTTTCTTCATTATTCTCACCACCACTGCATTGTGACATCTGTACAATCCCATACTGACACACGGGAAGATAAGATTTTACTTTATTAAAATGTTAAATGTGTCAGACACTTGACTAACATGTACAAATTCCTTTTTCACAAAAGCAGTCCCATGACCTCCTCTCCCATAGACACTCTTGTTTCACAGCTGTTCTTCACTCACATCGGTTTGAGTACCTATCACCTCTCATTTTGTCTCTATGTTTTCACTTCATATTATGAGTTATTATCATAGGCTCAGGGGCCTATCTTACCTATTGTCCTCTCCAGGAGACAGTACTGAGCAGTAAATTAGAATCTTCCCAGATATGAACACTTTTATGTACACAACACTTTGTGGAGCTATTTTATGTTTAACTGCCCATAACACCACTATGTCTATGCTTTCCAGAGAAACAAGCTCTGAAATTTTATTGAATATAACCTATTCAAAAACTTCTTTAACTACAATGACACTGTCTCTCCTCGATGCACCAAAATCTTCAGAAATAACATGTGAAGACTTGAAAACATGCCAGTAATTGACATGAAAAATGAAATGTTGACATAATTTTTTGAAGGTATAAATAACACAAGCTGAGATCCTTACTAGATTCAAGAAGGGCAAAGTACATTAGATGGGAAATAAATATGGAACAAAAATATTTCATTTGTAGTGAAAATTATTCTATTTACAGTTTTCAGGAGATAAAAAAACACACACACACACATTCACACACAAAAATCAGAGCAATACACTTTTACAGGGTGTTTCTTCATTAAGAGCCTGTCATTTGACATCCGGGAACACTCTATAGGGATCAACAAAGGGGTTCTAAATTGTCACCTGAGTAGTTTAGAGTTTAACATTCATGAAGGGGAGTCGAGAGGACAAGTAACACTTTGACCGTTGGCCATTTCTACTCCTTACTGTCATTCTCTGAAAAGCACACACTGAATTTTCTCAGGGTCAGCACATGTCAAAAGGACATGCTTTAAGGGGGAAACAGTTGCAATCAACACAGGCATGGGAGAGATACAGTTATGCTTGCGAGGATTTCCAATACTTCTGCTTCATTTCTAATATAGTACAAATCCATCAAAGCAACAACGTAAGCACATCTATGTTAGTATGTCATCATATTTAAGTCCATATGATATCAGCATGAAGAGACCATAATGTGCTGTAGTCATCACATGGCATATCATGAGATCATACAATAAATCAAGAAATACCTCACTGGGTCAATGTGTGTAGATCTGAAATATATATCACTGATTTTACAAAGACCAAGTTGCAGTCATTATATGCACTGTCTGAACTTTTCTACAAGTTTTTAATACACAAAATCAAGTTCTACATGTTATCTATGAATGTGCACACATGTGGTAAGAGGTTTTAAAGTGCATTTGGGTGTTTTTTTTTTTTTTTTAATTTAAATCAAGCTTTTGGTTACATGTCGGCAGTAAGTTTTAGTAGTATAAAAAACCCTAAGGCCATAACAGCTCAGAATCACCGTCTTAAAAGACTGTGTCTACCAAAGAGTCAGAAAGGCATGACTACTTATCTTCTTCATTTTTAAAACTCAGAGGTACCCCATGCACACTCCCAAATAAAACTACACAAGTTCCTTAGTTTAATTAGATCCCATTTGTCAATTTTGGCTTTTGCTGCCATTGCTTTTGGTGTGTTAGTCATGAAGTCTTTGCCCATGTCAATGTCCTGAATGGTATCGCCCAGATTTTCTTCTAGGGTTATTATGGTTTTAGGTCTTTCTTAAAAGTTTAAGTCTTTAATTTGTCTTGAGTTAATTTTTGTATAAGGTGTAAGGAAGGGATCCAGTTTCAGTTTCCTGCATAAGGCTAGCCAGTTTTTCCAACACCACTTATTAAATAGGCAATCTTTTCCCTTGCTTGTTTTTTGTCAGGTTTGTCAAAGATCAGATGGTTGTAAATGTATGGTGTTATTTCTGAGACCTCTGTTCTGTTCCATTGGTCTTTATATCTGTTTTGGTACCCATACCATGCTGTTTTCATTACTACAGCCTTGTAGTATAGTTTTCTGTCAGGTAGCATGATGCCTCCAGTTCTGTTCTTTTTGCTTAGGATTGTCTTGGCTATATGGGATCTTTTTTGATTCCATATGAAATTTCCAGTAGTTTTTTCTAATTCTGTGAAGGAAGTCAATGGTAGTCTATAGCATTGAACCTATAAATTACTTTGGGCAGTATGGCCATTTTCATAATATTGATTCTTCCTATCCATGAGCATGGAATATTTTTCCATCTGTTTCTGTCCTCTCTTACATCCTTGAGCAGTGGTTTGTAGTTCTCCTTGAAGCGGTCTTTCCCATCCCTTGTGAGTTGTTTTCTTAGGTATTTTATTTTCTTTGTAGCAACCGTGAATGGAAGTTCACTCATGATTTGGCTATTCATCTTTTATTGGTGTATAAGAACGCTTGTGACTTTTGCACACTGATTTTGTATCCTGAGACTTTGCTGATGTTGCTTATCAGCTGAAGCAGATTTGGGGCTGAGATGATTTGGTTTTCTAAATATACAATCATGTCATCTGCAAAAAGAGACAATTTGACTTCCTTCCTTTCTATTTGAATGCCCTTTATTTTTTTCTCTTGCCTGATTACCCTAGCCAGAACTTTCAATACTATGATCAGAGTGAACAGGCAACCTACCGAACAGGAGAAAATGTTTGCAATCTCTCCATCTGACAAAAGGCTAATATCCAGAATCTAAAAGGAACTTAAACAAATTTACCAGAAAAGAACAAACAACCTCATCAAAAAGTGGGTGAAGGACATACTCAAAAGGAGACATTTATTCAGCCAGTAAACATATGAAAAAAAAAAAGCTCCTCATCACTGATCATTAGAGAAATGCAAATCAAAACCACAATGCGATACCATATCATGCCAGTGAGAATGGCAATCATTAAAAAGTCAGGAAACAACAGATGCTGGAGAGGATGTGGAGAAATAGGAACACTTTTACATTGTTGATGGGAGTGTCAATTATTTCAACCATTGTGGAAGACAGTGTGGTGATTCTTCAAGGATCTAGAACCAGAAATACCATTTGACGTAGCAATCCCATCACTGAGTATATACCCCAAAGATTAAAAACCATTCTACTATAAAGACACTGGCACATGTATGTCTATTGCAGCACTATTCACAATAGCAAAGACATGGAACCAATCTGAACTCCCATCAGTGATAAACTGGATAAAGAAAATATGGCATATACACATCATGGAATACTGTGCAGCCATAAAAAAGGATGAGTTCATGTCCTTTGCAAGGACATGGATGAAGCCTGAAACCATCATTCTCAGCAAACTAACGCAGGAAAAGAAAACCAAATGCTGCATTTTCTTACTCATAAGTGGAGTTGAACAATGAGAACACATGGGCACAGGGAGGGGAACGTCACATACCAGGGCCTGTCAGGGATGTGGGATCCTAGGGGAGGGACAGCATTAGTAGAAATACCTGATATAGCTGACAGGTTGATGGGTACAGTAAACTACCATGGCACATGTATACCTATGTAACAAACCTGCATGTTCCTCACATGTATCCCAGAATTTAAAGTATAATACAAAACAAACAAACCAACATTAATTCAGGTTGTTGGTTACCTGTAGGCAATGAATTGTAGTAGTATAGAAGATTCTAAGGCCAAAACCGCTCTGAATCAGTGCTTTAAAACCCTGTATCTACCAAAGTGTCACCAAAAAGTGATTAGTGACTTTATTCATTTTCCAAAATCAGAATCATTTTCCAAAACAGCTCTGAATCACTGCTTTAAAACCCTGTATCTACTAAAGAGTCACCAAAAAATGATTAATGACTTCATTCATTTTCCAGAATCAGAGGTATCACACACACCCAAACTCACAAACGAAAGCACACAAGCACATACACGTGCAGAAATTCAAGCTGGTGATCAGAGCATGTGATCTGATGAAGATTCAAAGATTCTCAATGTGACACCACCAACATAAAGGAGTTGAAGTTCTAACACAACTGTGATGTCAGCAGGTATAGCTTTTCTCTAGGTAAAAACAGTGTAGGAAACCAGAAATTGAAGCACTGAAAAATATTTAGTTTCAAAATTCGCCTCCTTGAACCCCTAACATGCATACAAATTCCACATTGGGATCTTTATCACAATCCAAAAGGCAAAGCCTCTGAGCTAGAGCTCACATTTTTAAAATTTCGTTTTCTTATTCTTGCAACTCTCATTTTATAAGCATCAGCACTAACAAGAGCATCAGCATCATTTAGATCAAATCCTTCTATCTTATTGGGGTAAAAGAAGAATCAGAAGACTACGACCATTTCCAATATATTCATGTCCTTCTCTCCAGATGAAATTTGTATTGGCAAATTTGCCTTTTCCTGGAGGGGTGAATCCTTCCTTCTTATGGCTACTTTTCAACTGGGATCTGCTTCTTTCGGGGTAAGCTGAATGGGTTTTTACAACATAATGATTAATATATCATGTATACATCACAAGGCATTTTGTTAATTAAAGATGAAAATAGATCTGTTTCCTGTGGATAAAGGAGGTTGCTCAGAAGATCCTACAAAGCAAAAGGGGCACATAATTAAGTACGTGTAAATATGACACAGCCCACCATCCACTACGTAGTGTTTGTAACCAGCTGAAATCTTCATGCTTGGTCTTGAAACTGTTACCTATTAGGCTCTGGGTTGCTTTTGCTATTGTTTCGGTTAGCATACAGACATGACAGAAATATACACATGGAAATCATAATATAGGTTTCATAAAACATGTAGTCCAGATTTCAAGGGAGAGATTAGATTTCACATGACTACAAATAACACAGAAAAGTACTTCTACCAATGTGATCCTGTTAACTGAAGCCAAAAAACGTGATGTCAAATGAAAGGACCAAATAGGACCCCAGAAAGATAAATGTCAAAGCCCATGGTAGAACGCTATGGTGTACCCTGAAGAAATCACCCAAGAACTTTTTACAGTATAATACAATAGTTCTCCTGTTCTTCATTTTGTCCTCTAACTTAAAAACTATCAATTTCATTAAAATGTATCATTCACTTCTGCTTCCAGGATGTATTCTGAGTTCCTTAGTTCAGGTATCTAAATACAGAAGAATAGTTAACAAAAATACTCACGTTGTCCACAGTCATGCAGGCTTCTGGTGTTTCTCCATTTCCCGGATTCTCAACTTTAGCCCTCCTGCCATCTCTTCATTCACTTACGAAAAAAATGCATACATTACACTCCAAATACCTAATGTGTAATTAGATTCCCATAAAACAAATCTAAACAAAATCATTGAATCATCAGAGGCTGTTTTAATGTTAATCACCTTTTATATATCAAAATCAAAATCTTTGCCATGACTATTGACAGTTACATTTTAATACTTAAGAAATATATTTCTTGATTGTTTTGCTTCTACAGTCAGTTTGATATGCAGTGCATCGCGTTTTGCTAACATGAAGCACCTATCCTATTGTCGATGTGTGACCTCTATAGAGAGAAAAATTGAGTCCCTGTGGTTTACTCTCATTCTTCCACCTTCTGTTTCCAGTAAGCTCTGAAGCAACAATAATCCAATATTCCATTCGAGTACGAATATACTAGGTCCACATAAAGTGAGTTTTCTCAGGTTTCCTCATCAGAAACCCCCAAACACCTAGCCAGTTGCTACCTTTATTTACACCGTCCCACCCCACTTGCACTCTTTTCTGTTGATAAATCTAATCTCACTATCTGGTCTTCATTCTTTGCCTTCCACATTTTGTTCTTCATTATTCTCACCACCCCTGTGATCAAACCAGTAAAATCTCATTTTTATAAATATGAAGATATGGTTTTCCTTTATTAGAATATGAAAAGTTACAGAAACTGGACTAACTTGTACAAATTCCTTTTTCACAATAGCAGCCCCATGTCCTCCTCTCTCCCATAGACACACTGTTTCATAGTTTCTATTCACTCACATCAGTTTCATTGAGTATCATATCAAGTCTCATTTTATCTTCATGGCTTTATTTTATACTAGGGGTTATTATCAAAGTCTCAGCAAACTATGTTACATACTTTCTTCTACACGAGAGATTACTGAGCAGTAAATAAGAATCTCTTTGGATATAAACACTTTTATGTACACAAAATTTTTGTGAAGCTAACTTATGGTGAAATACGCATTACACCATTATGTGTGTTATGTGTTCCAGAAAAACAGGCTCTAAAATTTTATTGAACTACTTAGTTTAAAAACTTCTGCAATTACAATGACATAGTCTCTGCTCAAATGCAGCATCTTCAGAAATCTCTTGTGAAGATTTGGTAAAATGTCAGTCATTTACATGAAAAATAAGAGCATTAAGTGACAACACTGCTTGCTGGTATAAACAGCAAGATTCAAAGAGATCAGAGTGCCATGAGACAGAAACAAATATATAAATCGGAAAGATTTTCATTTCTACCAAAAATTCATGTATTTAAAGTTCTCAGAACAGGACAAAACGCAAGTAAACACAGTGGTGAGGCGTTATAGAGCATTTCTTCACCTGGAGGCTATTTATCATTTGACATCCGGCAACCCTTTCTAGGGCTCAACAAAGGGGTTCTAAATTGTGATTTGATCATTCCTGGAGTTCAACATCAACCTTCCTATGTAAAGAAACCAAGGCATCAAATGATACTTTGGCCATTTCTTCTTTCCAATGTCATTCTCTGAAAAGCATACACTGGAGTTTTTCAGAGTCATAGCACGATGGAAAAACATGGCTCTAGGGGGTAATGAATGCAGTCAGTACAGCTATGCCAGTGTATAAAAGTATACTCAGGGTATCTGAAATACTTCTATTTAATTTCTTACATAGTACAAATCAATAAAGGCAACCACATAAGCAAATCTATGTTGGTATGTCATCACATCTATATTCATTTTGTATCAGCATCAAGAGACTTTAATTAATTGTGGTGCAGTCATAAAATGGCATAACACAAGACCATACAACAAATCAAAGATGACCAAATTGTGTCAACCTGGATAGACCTGAAATATATACCACTGATGAGAAAAGTCAAGTTGCAGCTATTATGTACGCTGTGTGAAATCGTATAGACGACTTGATACTTGGAAATAGATTCTACTTATTACCTATGAAAGTGCATGAATCTTGTAAAATATTTTTAATGCACATTGCAGTGATGTAAAAGTAAAAAGTGTTAATTCTGGCTGTTGGTTACCTGTAGGCAATCAATTGCAGTAGAAGAAGATTCTAAGGCCAAAACAGCTCAGAATCATTGTTTTAAAACACTGTATCTACCAAAGAGTTACAAAAGAATGATTAATCACTTTATTCACTTTTAATCAGAGATGCACACACACACACACACACACACACATGCAGAAACTCAATCTGGTAATCAGAAGATGTGATTAAGAGTCTCAATGTAACAACACTGACATAAAAGAGTTGAAGTTCTAAAACAGTTGTAACATCAGTAGGTATAGCTTTTCTCTAGATGAAGAAGAGAGAAGAGTATTGCAATCAATTTTGAAGCACTGAAAATATTTACAGTTTCAAAATACACCTCCCCGAATCCCTAACATGCACAGTGTTTGGACTAACGGAGGCAAGATGGCGCAGTTCCGGATTCTTCATCGTCAACTTTCCCGTGCCTGGGAAAGACACAGGTCGACTGCCCAGGCGCAACCCGACCTCCCACGGAGAAAAACCGGAACCCGCCTAGCCACGCCTACTGCCCGCCTCCAACCCGCCTATGTCCCGCCCATTGCCCGCCCACTCCCAGGCCCACGACATAAAAGCAGGCTCCCAGCGGGCGCCCTGCACGAACTTCCTCAGCGCCCACTCCTGTCGGGACTGCATTAGGAACTTCCCCGAGAGCTCCACCGGGTGACTCCCTCGGCCTCCCCTGCTGGAGACTGACGGATCTCACCCCTCCCCCACACCTTCTTTCCTGAAGCTGGGGCACCAAAAATAAATTTGCAGTTTTGCTCCTAGCCTTGCCCACTCGCTGGTCCTTTAATACTCGCCCTGGTGAGCCTAGAAAGCAAATCAGTCCTAGAAAGCAAATCAGTCCTAGAAAGCAAATCACACAGGAATTCAAAACTGGGATCTTTAGATGATGACAGCTTCAAAGGAAAAGGATTTGGGCTAGAGCTCATGGTGTATAATGTCTGCCTTATGCTTTAAATATCATTTCATAAACAAAGATATTAACAAGAACATCAGCATACTTACATCAAATCCTTCCATCTCATTTGGGGAAAAAGTGGGAATCAAAAAACTATGAGCATTTTTAATATTTTCAACTACGTTTTCTAGAATGAAATTTGTAGTGGGGAAATTTACCTTCGCTGGAAGTTAGTGAATCCATGCTTCCTAAGAATCTAGTTGAAATGTGATCTCTGTCTTTCACGGTATGCTGAATGAGTTTGACAACATAATGATTAATATATCATGTATATATCTTTTTTTTTTTTTTTTTTTTTGAGACAGAGTCTCGCTCTGTCGCCCAGGCTGGAGTGCAGTGGCGCCATCTCGGCTCACTGCAAGCTCTGCCTCCCGGGTTCACGCCATTCTCCTGCCTCAGCCTCCCAAGTAGCTGGGACTACAGGCGCCCGCCACCTCGCCCGGCTAATTTTTTGTAATTTTAGTAGAGATGGGGTTTCACTGTGTTAGCCAGGATGGTCTCGACCTCCTGACCTCGTGATCCGCCCGCCTCAGCCTCCCAAAGTGCTGGGATTACAGGCTTGAGCCACCGCGCCCGGCCCTATATCATGTATATATCACAGAGCATTTTGTTAATAATTAAAGAAAATACGTATGTAAAGTTTACCGTGAATAAACGCGTTTGCTCAGGAGACACTACAAAGCAAAAGGAACACATAATTGACTCCAGGTAAATATGACATAGCCTACCATCAATCATGCAGTGTTTGTATCCAGCTGAAATCTTCATGCTTGCCCTTGAAATTGTTACCCATTAGGCTTCAGGTTGCTTTGCTCTTGTTTTGGTTAGCACACAAACATGACAGGAATATACACATGAAAAATCACAATATAGATTCTATAAAACATGCAGTCTAGGTTGCAAGGGTGAGATTAGGTTTCACATGACTGCAAGTAACATAGAAAAGTATTTCTACCAACGTGAATCTGCTGAAAGAAGTAAAAAAAATTGTGATGTCGAATGAGAGAACCAAATAGGACCCCAGAAGAATAAATGTTAGAAATTATGAAGTTGCAATGAGAGTGCATGAAAATGTATCATCCGCGGCCGGGTGCGGTGGCTCACGCCTGTAATCCCAGCACTTTGGGAGGCCAAGGTGGTCGGATTAGGAAGTCAGGAGATCCGAGACCATCCTGGCTAACACGGTGAAATCCCGTCTCCAATAAAAATACAAAAAAGTTAGCCGGGCATGGTGATGGGTGCCTGTAGTCCCAGTTACTTGGGAGGCTGAGGCAGGAGCATGGCGTGAACCCAGAAGGCAGAGTTCACAGTGAGCCGAGATCGCCCAACTGCACTCCAGCCTGGGTGACAGAACGAGACTCCGTCTAAAAAAAAAAAAAAAAAAAAAAATGTATCATTCGCTTCTGCTGGCAGGAAGTGCTCTCAGTCATTAGTTCAGATATCTACTTGGACAAGAATCGTTTCTAAACATACTCATGTTATCCACAGTCATGAAGATTTCTGGTATTTTCAACTTCTGGATTCTCAAGTTTAGTTCTCTTGCCATTTTTTCATTCACTTATGCAAAAAATGTATACATTACATATCAAATAACTAATGAGTACTCAGATTTTCATTTTAAAAAATGTAACCAAAATCTCTGAATCACCATTGACTTGTTTTCATAATAATCAACCCTTTTTTTTTTTTTTTTTTGATACGGAGTCTTGCTCTGTTGCCCAGGCTGGAGTGCAGTGGCACAATCTCGGCTCACAGCAACCTCCGCCACCCGGGTTCAAGAGATTATCCTGCCTCAACCTCCCTAGTAGCTGGGACTACAGGCACATGCCACCATGCCTGGCTATTTTTTTGTATTTTTAGTAGATTTGGGGTTTCACCATGTTAGCGAGGATGGTCTCCATCTCCTGACCTCCTCATCCGCCCACCTCAACCTCCCAAAGTGCTGGGATTATAGCTGTGAGCCACTGCACCTGGCTCAATCAACCTTTATGTATCAAAATCTTTGCCATGATTATTGACAGTTACACTTTTAGTACTCAAGAAATAAATTTCTCATTTGTTTTTTTCTAAAGTCAATGTGATATGCTATAGCATAGCAGTCTCTGAGGTACTTTTATACAATGGCTATTTACATCAAAAACAGCATTTAAAAAAAAAGTTAATGTTTTGATATCCAAGTGCATGCCATTCACTAACAAACATGAATGAAGCACATATCACTGATGTGTAACCCCTACAGAGAGAAGAAAACGAGTTCCTGTGGTTTCCTGTCATTCTTCTATCCTCTGCTTCCAGTAAGCTCCGAAGCAGCAATAATTTAATCTTCTCTTTGAGTAGGAATATACTGAGTCTACATAAAGTGAGTTCCCTCGAGTTTCCTCATCAGAAACCTCGAAATTACCTAGTCAGCTGCTTTCTTAATTTACACCATCTCACCTCACATTTTTTTTATAAATCTATTGTCCATTTCTCAACAATGAATATTATATTTTGATCTACAAGTTTAAATGTTCATCAAAGTTTTAAGAAAATTACGTTTAAATTAAATTATATTTGCTATTAAAAATTAATAAATTATATTTATAATTTAATTAAAATTAGGTTTATAATTTAATGTAATCTAACAAGTAATTTAATTTCACATTTATTTTAAATTATATTTATATTAGTTATATTTATTTTCAAAAATTATATTAAAGCATAGAAAATTATTCAGCTATATTCACTACTTCACCACCTTTTTTTGTACACAAAAAATAATATTATCATTATTTGATTGCTCTTTGGAGCACTTTTTATAATACTAATACCGTTTGCTTTTTCTCCAGTTGCTGGTCGTGATTTTTCCTCCTAGTTTAAAAAAAAAAAAAGAAATCTTCAGAAAATGTTGTATGTCCTACTCCATCAGTCAGTAATCCAAGAAACATTTTCTGGGTCTATAAATTCATAAGGTCTATCCTGGAAAATCTGATAATATGAGTAAAATACTAATTTTACTTATTTATCAAATGAAAAAAGAAATTTATAAAAAAACAAAAGCAGAAAGACGCAATTCATTATTTCTGCAATTCAAGTCAAAAAAATACAGTGACAGCACAAAGGCAATAACAGTTATTTCTACCTGGGAAGCTTCTGAGACACTGCAAATTTAGCGTTCTATTTTTAAAATAGACAAGTGAAAAGTAAGAGTGTGAAGAGTTTCTAGTCAGGGCAGCATGTGCAAAAAAATTAGGCATGAAACAGCATAGCCAATAAGAAATACCACAATAATGTGGTAAAACTTGGACACGGACAGAGAAAGTGGGGTGGAGAGATACAATGGGAGAAACAGGCCAAACCACAAAAATAAGTGTTAAGCTAGAATGCAAATGTTTCCTTCGTGTAATGAGGATACAGCTATAAGCAGATGAGTTAGATCAAAGTAAACATGTTTAAGAAAGGTCACCCTGGAAGACATATATAGATAAATGTGGAGACAAGGGAGAAACAAAAAAGAACATTCCGAAATTATAGGGCAGACAGTGTATTACAGTAATAAGATATGAGAAATGGTTAAAGGTAGAAAATACAAATTTTAGTGAGTCACTGGACTGGCAATGTGAGGGAAACCTGGAGCACAGTTTTTCTGCTTCAATGTTTCATTGCTACTTACTTGGTGTTGTTTACTAAGATTAGGAAGCCAGATTACAGAGTGGATTACAAAGAGTCAGGAAAGAATCTGGAAGGCAGATTGAGACCTATCAAATTTGAGGCACAAAGGGGACTTAAAAGACTGATCTGGGTAAATACATTTGGAGTAGAAATAGATGACCTTACTCAAAAAAACCATATGTTGTTGAAAAGGTCAACATTTGTAACATATACTAAACTGGTAAGATTCAGTAATTTAAACCTATGAAGAACTCCGAAGTTTTGAAAATAAAAAGAAAACAAAACGTGGGATTCAAAATTTCAATTATATATTTCTATACTGGATTAAAAGACATAAAATATATTTTCTTAATGTATGCAGATATTTAGTTCTGGAATATTATGGTCACATGCATTTTTGAACTTAATGAAAACAGTCATCTAAACCAGTAATTCAAGGTATCCTAAGAAAGCTAATTTTTAAAGAATCATCTTAAAAGTTTTTAACTTGTAGAAACATTGATTCTATTATACAATTATAAGGCATTTAAGCACTACTAAATATGAGAGAAAAATGTAAAACCCTATTTTAAAGTTCATATGGTTTTCTGATTCTCCTGTAAATGATATACTAACTCTCTAATTGTCTACTTATGTCATAAAGATGATAGTTAAAATTCAGAGAAAGGATCAAGTAAAATAATCATATGACTATGCAAGCTGAAGATTTACATATCTTCAAATACACCATACCTGTCAATCAGGACCCAACATTCACATGAAGAAAGAAGAAATTTACTTTGAAAATCAAGTCAAAAGGATTCCTGAGTTATACAGCTAAATAAATTTATGTGCAAGGTATAACAACTATAAACACCAAAGTGAATAATGCTTTCAGAGAATAATACAAAATGTCACAACCGTAGGAGATAGTTTTAAAAGTAAAAAGCAATATTCCAGAGATAATTCTGTGTACTCTGTTGGCAGTATGTCTTTCCTTATGATTCTATGGAAATAGGTACTTTGTTCAGGAAATAATCGTGAGGATTGATTACACTCGTCGCATGTGTGTTCTTAAGTACAGATGTTATCAGCACAAGGTAAGTCAGACTAGTTCCAAGAGTAAGTAATAATTTATTTCTTTAAGAGGGTTCCAGATTAAAAAAATATATTTTCTCATTCAATGAATATAAATTAAAAACCTCTTCTAAAATTAACCAGAAATGTGCCAGTGTGGTGACTCATGCCTGTAATCCCAGCACTTTGGGAGGCCGAGGCGGACGGATCACCAGGTCAGGAGATGGAAACGATCCTGGCTAACATGGTGAAACCCCATCTCTACTAAAAATACAAAAAATTGCCAGGCATGGAGACGGGCGCCTGTAGTCCCAACTACTCAGGAGGCTGAAGTAGGAGAATGGCATGAACCCGGGAGGTGGAGTTTGCAGTGAGCCAAGATCGTGCCACTGCACTCCAGCCTGGGTGATAGAGTGAGACTCCGTCTCAAAAAACACACACAGACCACACACCCACACACAAAACAATTATTGTATAACTTCAGCTCCTTCCAAAAAAGAGAGAACAAAACAACCATCCACCTGATGGAGCAATGAGTGATAAATGAAGGCCACACATACCTACTAAATAGAAAGCTGTAACTAAGTATCCCGACAATAGAAACAGAGGTGAAATGAAAGAATAGACAGTAAAGACATGTGGTCTGCAAGGAAAAAGTCAGACTGAGGTACATCATTTTTAAACAAAGGGGAAGGAGGGAGAAACAAACAAAAAACGAGACATGACCAGTCAATCAAATATGAACTTAAAAGAAAAGCTTGTGTTCGCAATATATGCCTAATAATACTGGATAGCATTTACTCTACAATGTGTTTTGTGTAAATACTTAAGTAACACAGAGTTAATTTGTTTACT
>NC_044565.1:6632592-6799073 GCF_007565055.1 Rhinopithecus roxellana
CTCCAGGGCTTTGGGTATCTGCCTGCCTGCGGGAGCCCCTCTGCGCTCATCCCTGCACACGGCTCCCCTCACTTTCTGGCATGAGGAAGTCAAAGCACTGTCCTCGTGCCTTCTGGGCCAGAACCTGGGGCTTGTCCTTGACTCTCCCTGGGTTCAGTGCCAATCCCTAGCTCCACCCTCCCTCCCTGCCCAGGTCCTGGTTTCTGCCACCACCTGCTCACTGCCTTGCCAGCCCCTCACGTGCCCCCAGCAGCTTGCTCTCGATCCTGAAGCAGAGGGAGCTCCCCAAACACAAGTCTCATGTCAGGCCTGACTGACCCCCCTCAGTGCCTCACCATCATTTTAGGTGATGCCAAGTAGTACCCTGTGCTGAGGACCCCCTTGAGCCACTTTCTTGGGACTGCTGGACCCTCCCCACCTGGGGTTTGAGCACCCCTCCCTGAGTTCTCTGAAAGCCTCTGCAGCAACCCTTGCCCAAGACGGCTTGTGCTGGCTCCTCCATGGAAGTTCATGTCCTGAGGCCGGGACAGGCCTGCTCTGCTGGTGTGGTGGCACTGGGGCACGAAGGGTGTATCTGTAGGATTGGGCCATGCCCTGCATCAGCTGTGTCTCCCTGTGGCCTGTGCGGCCACCTGGGACAAAGCTAGGTGCTCTGGGGCCGCCTCCCAGGGATTTAAGGAGAGCCCTGGATGCTCACCTGGCTCTTGTGTGCTGAAGGCACCCCCCGAACAGCCCTCCCCTTGGTTCCAGACACGTCTTTCTAGATGATGTTTCACTGGAATTCTACAAATTAAGGCTTAATACTTTAAAATTATACGTGCATGTAGTTTAGAGAGTAAATGAGTTAAATGAGTTGTACAAAGTTAATTAAGAAAAACAGTCATCCCCAGTCACCCTCCATCCCCTTTCCCAGACTCATCTATGCTGATTCTTCTAGTAGATTCTTTTGATGTTGCTCTCTAAATAATAGACCTCTATTGCTACTTGATTTTTTAAATGTTTATGCATTATCAGCTTGCAAGATGAGGATTCAGGTCTGTCTGCACACACAAGTACCTGCTGTCTCACAGGTACACACAGGCACACACATGCCCACCACATATGTACACACATGCATGCACACACACCCAGGGGCACGCACACACATGTGCACGCACACACGTATGCACACACTTCCTGCTTCCCCTCCTTCCGGTGTAGCTGCAGTGTTGTCACACTCTCAAGGAGACCAGGGCTTTCCTAATTAGAACCATATGTGCTACTGGAATCAGCCCAGTCATAGGAAACCGGAATGATTTTCTTCTCTGCTCAACCTTTGGTTTTCCCTGGAGTTTGTAACTGCCTTTGTTTGCCTGGTGTTTTTTGTACTTCTTAGGAGCCTGAAGCCCTCCTCTAGCTCTCAGTCTCACGTTCCTTCACATCAGCGGTTTGGCTTTTGTCTTCTTGAAGAAGTCTCTCTAGAACGTTCTCCTGGGGCCCTGTCAGTGGGCTGCCCTCCTTGCCTGGGCACAGCTTTTGCCCTGGGTCCCCTTCAGTTTCTTCTGGTTGCAGGCGGTCCAGGCCTTCTTCCCTCCTCACGGTTCCTGGTTCTGGCAGAGCTCACCCTCGAGTACCTCGCCGAGAAAACATGTGTGGAGGGGTGGTCTGGGGACCCCCGGTGTTGGAAATGGCCTCCTATGGCCCTCACACTAGTTCTGCCCGCACTGAAGCTGTGGGGATCTCCCCAGTCACCGTGGCCTCTGGTGCTGGATGTGGGACTTGGTTGCCTGTGGACAGTCTCCTTGTCTGGGTGTCCCGAGGTCTCCCGGGGCGTGAGGGGCCCCTACCCAGCTTGAGTGAGCTCCGGCTGGGATCCGTGTGAATGCTGTTGCTGACGATTCTCTTCCCCTGGCTCTCCTGTCCTTCTTTCTGAAGCTCCGCTTCCTCCGATGGAGAAGTGCCTGTGCAGGGCCGGTGGTTTCCTCTGACTCCCCGTGTCTTCGTGCTCTGGTTTCTGGAGGCGCTCGCTCTGCCTGCCCCTTCTATGGAGCTCTTTGCTGCTGCTCCCAGTGTTGACTTCTCGGTGCTCCTCTGTGTTCTCCGAAAGTCCCTTTCTTGGCGTCCCGTTCCTGTGCTGGGGCTGTGAACACAGCCTTTGTTATCTGGGCTCGTTCCTTTGAGGGCAGTACAGAGAACACAGGCGTTGGAACCAGACTGCCCGGGTCTGAAGCCTTCTCCACCCGTTACCAGCTGGGGGACCTTGGGCAAGTTACCTCACCTCTCCGTGCCTCAGTTTCCTCAGCTGCAAGGTAAAGATAATTGTGGCCCCAGCCTAGAGGGTTCTGTGGATGGATCTGTGCGAGCAGTAAAGCGCCTGTGTGGTTGTCATCATGCGCCAAGAGGTAAGGAAGTGCTAGCTGCTGCGCTGTTCCGTCTGAGAGTTTTCTCTCTGGATAGTGTGTGTTTTCCTCCACGCTGTGTTTCCCCCGTGTGTCTTGGGCTGTCTTCCACATCTGAGCTTTTCCCGATCAGGCCCCGACCCGTGTGTGGAGCTCTCTGCTCGCTGGGTTGAGATTTGCCTCTCACTCGGGGCTCCTGGAATCCCACCTGCCCTCAGAGCCCACCCTCCCCTGGGGCAGCAGACTTCTCCTGCCTCCTGTCTTCCCCTGAGACCCAACTTCCTGCCCACCTCCCCATCCCAGGCAGTGTGGAGAGAGGGGACTGGGCAGGTACCTGGGATGGGAGGCCTGAGACCCGTGGAGAGAGGGGCTGAGCACCGCTCTGCCTGCCGCCTCCCTGCGTGGGGCTGGACGTCTTCATGTGCCTCGGTTGAACTCGGTGCAGCGGCAGCTTGCACCAGCAGCAGGTGTGAGTGTGGCAGTCCTGCTGGGCCTGCCTGGAGGGTGCCACGGCTGTAGGACGGCACTGCTGTCCCCGAGGGGTTTTGTTTTTGGAAAATGCAGTGGTTTTTAATAAAGGTGTTCTCTGTGTTCACAGTAAGAGCTTTGTTATTTAAAATGAATTACTATGGTGTCAGAAGGCTGCGTTTGAGTTCCTAATGCGGTGGGTGTTGGTAGGTGCGATCCGCAGCCACCAGAGCTGTTTGGGTCCCGATTGTTCTGAGCAGGGCAGTGGGGCCCACTGGGGCCATGGTGTCCTGGTGCTGCCCTGCTCTGGGCGGGGCTGGATGGCACAGGCAGGCATCTTGCTCAGAGGGAACGTGGGGGTCACACCGCCTTCCCCAGCCCTAGGGACTTGGGCCTGTACTCAGCTGGCGTGAGGCTCACTTGGCTCTGAAACCTGCCTTTGTGCTTCGGGTGTTATTGTGGGAGGTGTTTCTTGCCCTAAGGTGTTTAGAACTGAGTGTGGCCTGGCTGGCAGGCTCCATAGTGATAGCGTTAGGGTCTAGGCCAGTCAGAAGCTGCCCGCACAGGGACCCCTGTACACAGGGAGGACGCTCTGGCAGTGTCTGGGCAGGAGAGCTCCCGTTGTCCTCTGGTCGTTTGCTCTGAGTCCCTGGAGCTGCAGCCCATGGGAGGAGCGGTTTGGGCAGGATGCCCAGCTCCCCAGGCCAGGGATAGCTGGTGCCCCAAGGATGGCACTAACGCTGTGAGTTACGTGTTTAGTGCTTACCGTTTGCCAACTGTAATGTGTGTCTGATTACATCTCACAACAGCCCTAAGACGCAGGTCCTCTTCTTCCCCTTACTTCACAGATGAGGAAACTGAGGCCCAGAGAGGCCCCGTGGCTCTTGCCCAGCTGCACAGGTTGCACTCAGCCAGGGCAGAGCCACCCCGGGCCTGACCCAGCCCCGCTACCGTGGAGTGCGGCTCAGGACAGCGGAGCTGGAGATGCTGGCGGGCTGTGTGAGCGCAGGGTTCTCAGCCTGGCCTGGGCCTGACTCACATGCAGTGGATGCTGTCCTGCCTGCATGGCGGGGATCCTGCCTGCATGGCGGGGGTCCTGCCTGCATGGCGGGGGTCCTGCCTGCATGGCGGGGGTCCTGCCGGGCCCAGTGCTCCCAGAAGCCAGCTGGGATGCTGGTGGTGGGGGCTGGTCTTTAAGAGCCGGCTCACCTTGCTGGGGGTCCCTTTTGGGAGGGCATGGGGCACACCTTCCTCAGGCTGTGTTTCTGTGTTTCTACAGGGACCTGTGGACCAAGAGGCACCTTGAAGGGGCTCTATGGGGTTGCTGTTTGGGGGCTGGTGAGAAGCCTGGAGCAGCCTAGGGAATGAGTACGGTGGAGCCAGGGTCCTGGGGCTGGGGAGGGTCAGGAGGCCCCTGTGCACCCTGAATTGGAGTTTTAATCCCCATCTCTTCCCCGTCTTCCCCCTGGTTTTCCTGTTTCCTCCAGCTCAGTGTGGAGGCTGCTGGCCCTGCCATCTGTAAGAAGATGTCGGACGGATCCATCGCTGGCGGAGGTGGCCTGGGGAGCCGTGGCCCTTTCGGGGGACCTTCAAGACAAGGCTATCAGCCCCTAGGTAATGATAGTAGCTGGCAGTGGGGGCAGGGAGGAGGGGATGGCAGTGGGTAGGGTCCCCACTGTGTCATGCTGATGGCTATACACCAGTTCTGTTCTGTTGAGGAAAGTGGCCTGTGTCCTGAGATGGGGTGTGACTGCTGAGCTCAGGCGATTCAGGCCCCTGGAAAGGAAGCATCAGGAGTGGCTGTCCTGAGTGTGGGCAGACCTGAGTGTCCCAGTTCATGCTGGGCATGGAGCTGGCGCTCGGAGAACCAAGCTGCTGGTGGGTGGTGCTCGGGGTGTTTGGAGAATGGCTGAGGGGATGCAGGATCCTACCTGGCCTTCCTAATGACGGTGTGGAGCAGGCGGCACTTTGCACTCCGTACAGAGGAGGAAGCTGAGGCCCCTGGGGCTCATAAACCTCACCCCAGGGTCATGCAGCTGGTGCAAGGTAGAGCTGGGGTTTATTTCTAGGTATTTCAGAGCGTATTTTAGACAGGGGTGCGCTGGGTTAGGATGGCAGCAGGGAGGACGGGTGCATTGGGATAGGATGGCAGCAGGGAGGACAGGGGTGCACTGGGTTAGGATGGCAGCAGGGAGGACGGGTGCGCTGGGATAGGATGGCAGCAGGGAGGACAGGGGTGCGCTGGGTTAGGATGGCAGCAGGGAGGACGGGTGCGTTGGGATAGGATGGCAGCAGGGAGGATGGGTGCGCTGGGATAGGATGGCAGCAGGGAGGACGGGTGCGCTGGGATAGGATGGCAGCAGGGAGGACAGGGGTGCGTTGGGATAGGATGGCAGCAGGGAGGACGGGTGCGTTGGGATAGGATGGCAGCAGGGAGGACGGGTGCGCTGGGATAGGATGGCAGCAGGGAGGACGGGGTGCACGTGGCTATTGGTGACATCACCAAGTGCTCCTCCTCATCTTGCCATCACCACTTAGTGCCTTGCAGGCCAGGTGCTCTAGGATGCTGTCATCCTTCCTGCCCACTGGGAGTGCTGGGCTGGCCTGATTTCCTCCCGCTTCTGCCTCCCTTTCCTCCTTCCCGCCCAGACCATTGGTCCAGCGTCTGCTGTGTGCCAGGAGTTGGGCAGGAGGCAGAGTGACAAGTGAGTCCTGTGCCCTTGGGGGCCCGTGTTCTGACTGGGATGGTTCTGAGATCCTCTTTCTTGAGTGCTAGGAAGGAAATGACCCAGGGACTGGGACTGCCAGCCCAGAGGGGTGGGCTGTGTGAGCTGAGGAGGGCCCTCGGGGAGGGGGTGCTTAGTGGAAAGTAGAGGGGGACCCTGGAGGAGGCAGCCCCGGGAGACCTAAATGAGGGTGTCCTGGGAGGCCGGTGTGGATGTAGGTTCCTTCCATGGGCCAGGGGAGCCTGTGGGGCCTTAGGCAGGGCACGGTGTCAGCTGCTTGATCTATATTATGTTTAAAAATGTGTTCCGAGGGACGCTGAGTAGACACAAGACTGGGCGTGTGTGCGCGTGTTCATGGGGTGTAGATACGGGTTCAGATCTAATGGTTTGGAGGTGGTGAGCCTGACCCCCAGGCCCCTGCTCCTTTACCCTCCCCACTCCTTCGTCCTTGCCCTGAACTGTGTATGTGCTGCATCTAGCTGGTTCTTCACAGTTTTGCTTATTTGTGTGCATATCCCTGAGCCGTATGTTGCTGAGCTGTGCAGGTTTTGAACTTCCCTGGGCTCAGACGATTTGTGGGGCTCCGGGTTGTGCTACTTTTACACGTTGTGTTCTGAGAGCCTCCACATTTCGCGTGGCTGCGGCCCCTTCGATTTCGTGCTGCATCATGTTGGGTTCTGTGAGCACACCGCGGCATCTGTGTGTGTTCCGCATCTCAGGGATGCTGAGGCTGGCTCCCGTGTCCTCCCTCACAGCCTGTGCCCATGGCCAGGGCCTCTGCTGGCACACAGTGGGGTGGCATTCCTGGGCTGGGCCACCTGCAGCTGAGCCGACGCAGGCCCCACCCAGAGCCCTCTTTGCTCCACGTCCTTGTCAGTACTCCGGGGTGTCGGACAGCGACGTCTTGCCAACCTGGTGGGTGTGGC
The DNA here is from genome assembly GCF_007565055.1 of Rhinopithecus roxellana. NCBI lineage: Eukaryota > Metazoa > Chordata > Mammalia > Primates > Cercopithecidae > Rhinopithecus > Rhinopithecus roxellana. The sequence goes on from NC_044565.1 coordinate 6,639,091, forward strand.
TTGTTCTCTCTGGTTGGAATGGATGTTTCTCTGATAATGAATGGGATGGATCCCCTTTTCGTGTTTATCGGGCATGTGGGTCTTCCTGCCAGGGAGCACTGTTTGTCTGCTTTTCTCTTGCGTTTGCCTTGTGCTTATGGGTTTGCAGGCTTCCCTCCTGTGCTCTGGAGACGAAAGCCTCATCAGGTGGGTTTACACAGCCCCACCCAGGCCCGGCCGGCTTCTCGCTGGGAGGCCTGCTGGGAAGCAGAAGTTCTCAGCCAGGGCAGCCTTGCGTTGATCCATCATTCCCTTCGGGACTTGCACTTTTCTGTTCAGTAACTTCCATCACGAGATGATATTGCTGCCGTCTTTTACTTCCCTCTGAAGATTGAACAATCTGTTTTTCATATTTAAGACTTGAATTGGCCTTTGATTTTTGTTTATGGTGTGAGGTGGGATGAGTGTGGAGGGGAAACTGTGATGTTGTGTTTTCTCTGTTTGAAGAACAAATTGTGTGGACTGTGGAATTGCTTTTCTTCTGCAGACCTGCTGACAGCTCTGTGATAAAGTTTTCATTTGGGTTCTCTGGTCAAGTTTGCTTTTCATATGCCAAAATCCACCTTAATTTCTATAGCTTTACTGTAATTCTCAATACTTTTTAGAAAAAATTGCGCCTCTTATTTTTCTACAGAAGTGTCTCGGGTATGTTTGGTGGTTTGAGGTTGACCGTAAGGTTTAAGATCACCTGTTGCACCCTGGAGCTTTGACTGGGTTTGCCTGGCGTCCCTGCGTCCGCGTGGGGAGACGTGGCTTCTTATCGGTCTGAGGCATCCAGTCCGTGAACAGACACACATCTTTGTATTTATGGGGTTTTCTTTAATGTTTTTCAATGAAGTCATATAACTTTCTCTATAAAGATCTTACATATCTTTTCTTAAATTCATTTCAACGAAGTAAAAACTTTTTTTTCCTGCTGTTGTAAGTGGTACCATTCCGAATATTACATTTTCCAAATGCTTCTTGCTGGTATGTGCATGCAATTGTCTTTTTCTAAGAAACAGAGTCCATTTTATTTAATTTTTGAATATTTTATGTTTTAATTTTCTGAATGTGGAAATTTTCAAACACATCAGAGTAAGCACAGACACGTCGCAGCCACTGGTGTACCTCAGCTTCCCCTCACTGCTCGTGGCCAGTGTGGCCGTCCACGTGCCCCCAAGCTGTCCACGTGCGGTGTCATTCTGGAGTGAATCCCAGATAGCAGATCATCTCATCTGGTAATATTTCAGCGTGTCCCCAAAGAGAAGGACTCCTTTTATGTGTGACCAGATTTCCACCGTGACAGCTCGTTTGGCCGCTGTACACAACCTGCAGTTGAAGTGGCCGACGGCCTCTGGGAGTGTCTGTTTCAGAGATGCTGTTTAACATGGAGCCTCCCGAGATCCCGTGCTACGACTGGCCCGTGCTCCTCCTCCGAGTGTGTCTTTGTCTCTGGCTTCCCTCTGTCTCTTTATTTCCCTCCAAGTTTGTTTGTGGAAGAAACCAGACTTTTCCTGTGTGGTGTCATTGATTTTTGTGTACTGGTTTGTGTCCAGCCAGGTTGCTAAACCCTTTTTTTTTTTTTTTTTTTTTTTGAGACGGAGTCTGGCTCTGTCGCCGGGGCTGGAGTGCAGTGGCCGGATCTCAGCTCACTGCAAGCTCCGCCTCCCGGGTTCACGCCATTCTCCCGCCTCAGCCTCCCGCTAAACCCTTTTTATTGTAACGATTTGTCTGTGGAATCTTTTGAGCCTTCCCTGTAGATGGTGGTGTTTGTGCATAATGACAGCGTTTTCGCTCCTTTTCCAGTGCTTGCGCCTGTTGTGTGTTTCTTTTCCTGGCTGGAACCTCTACTGCAGAGTTGAATGGAGACGGTGGTTCTATTCTTGGTGAGTTTGTGGAAGAACAGGATTATGTATTCCTTGAATGTTTCGGGGATTTTGCTGTTAAACTGTGCGGATCTAGTGTTTTCCTTTGTGGAGAGATTTTCTGACTGCCAGTTAATTCCTCTAGTTGTAAAACGTTATTCAAGCTTTCTATTTCTTCTTGGGTCAGTTTTGTTAAGTTGCATTTTTTCTGGAAATTCTACTGTTTTATCTAAATGTTCAACTTACTGAAATTAAATTGTACACAATAGCCTTTTGCTGTCAATTGTGACACTGGGGCACCCTCATGTAATGATTAAGATGCAGATGCAGAAGCTGGCCTGCCCTGGTCCCAGCCCTGCCCCCCCTGCCTGCCCTGGTCCCAGCCCTGCCCGCCCTGCCTGCCCCAGTCCCAGCTCTGCCAGTCACAGCGTGCCAGCCCTGCCTGCTTGGTCCCTGCCCTGTCTGCCCTGCCCTGTGTACCCACCCTGCCTGCCTTGGTCTCAGCCCTGCCAACCCTGCTGCTCATGAGCTTTGTGAGCTCAGGGTGGGGAAGGGGAGGCGAGAAGAGGCCTCTGGCCCGGGGGTCATGCAGATGGATGCATCGACACCCGTGAAGCTCAGGCAGGGCCGCTGAGAGCTGTTGGTGGCTGCTGCTGCTTTCACAGCCTCAGAGCCTCAACCACGTCCCCTTTCTCATTCCTGATATTCTGTATTTGTACCTTCTCTGTTTTCTTTTATAGTCAGTATCAACAGAGACCCCGCAGTTGTGCAGGTCTCTGCAGAGACGTGGCTCCTGGCTTCCCCCTTCTGTGCGTGCGAGTTTTAAATCGTGATTGATTTCTGCTCATAGTTTCATCACTTCACTCCTTTCTTTAAGTTGATGCTGTTTTATTTTTCTGACTCCCAGATTGAATATTTACCACATTCATCATGAATATGGTAACTATTCGTTTCTAACAAAAGCATTTGAAATTAGAAATTTCCCAAGAAACTGCTTTAGTTGAATGTCACACATTTTGAAATGTACAGTATTTTAAATTTTTGTTCAGTTCTAAATAACTTTCCATTATGATTTCTTTGTTTAGGAATTACTTAGAAGTTTACTTCATCATTTTCAAATGTACTTTTTTCCAGTTGTCTTTTTAAAGTGATTTCAAACCCGCTTAAACACATCTGAAAGAAAAGCACCAGTGTCGTCCGGGTTTGTTGAAAGTTGTCGTGGCCGGGGCTGCTTCTGGGGTGCGGGGGCAAGCCTGGCTCAGCCTCCTTTGCTCCCCTCAGCTCTTGGCCTTCTGTGTGGGTGGGGCCTTCGAGGACCCTCAGAGCTGGGCAAGGCCTTCCAGGCAGGCCGGTGGGGCCTGGACGAAGTCCCCATGGGTATAGGGTCAGCTGCATGTGCCCAGTCCCTGCTGTGTGCCGAAGTCCGGCCACCCTAACTGGGCAGCACCTTAGGGCCCTCGCGTCATCGTCACGTCATCTGGACAGAAGCAGCAGAAAGCCAGCTAGTGAGTTATCAACCCATACATAACCCAAGTACACAGAGGAAAGCTCCACAGAGCTCCTTGCAAACCGGCCAGGTCCGTGGACAGCTGGGAAATGTCGCTGTCTCCTCGTCGCACCAGCAGTGGTCAGCCTCGCAGTAACCTGGCAGGAAAGGAAAATGTCAACATGCCCTTGGCAGCCTGGGGTGGGAACATGGGCCACGGGGCGGGTGGGTGTGGGGTGCTGGGAGCAGCCAGCTTGTGGCAACCTGGGGCGGGAGCAGAGGCTGCTGGGAGGGTGGGCGTGGGGTGCCGGGAGCAGCCCCCTTGGGGCAGCCTGGGGCGGAAGCGGGGGCCACAGGGTTGTGGGGGAGGGTGGGTGTGGGGTGCCAGGAACAGCCAGCTTCGGGACACCCAGGAGTGTTCCTTCTCTTAGCCCAGCCATACTTCCTCTTGGACTCTGTCTTGGGAGACAGACACACAGGCAGAGGTGTTCAGCATGTATGATCTGTGTGAGTGCTGACTCAGAAATCCTGTAAGTACCTGGCTTTAGGGAAACGAATGTGTTACAGCTGGGATAGAATTCGATGTGGGCATTAACATCACATTGTCGAAGGCCCTCGAGTGACCTGTGTGCGTGCTGTGATTTGTGGTGAATGTGGTGCGTGGAAGAAGCAAAGCCAGACACGCAGTATTTGCTTGTGGAAGACAGCCGCCCACCTCCGGGTTCATCATGTTTATCTCCGGATGCTGTGATCTTTATTTTTTTATTTATAACTGTCGGCATTTACATGTTTTCTGTAATTTGTGGGTATTATTCTATTCAAAAGCATACAGTAAATATCCCAGGCCTGTCCCTGCCATGTCTGGATTCATGTGGCTCGGGTGGGCAGAGCATACTGGCACCTTGAGGGGCGTGGGGAGCAGTGTAGAATAACGTGGGTGCAGTGGGTAGGACCTGGACTTGGGGTAAGTGGATTCAGTGTGGTGAGGTGATGGCGTGTTCTTGAGTGACAGCAGGGCCTGTGGTCTCTCTGGGGGCCTGTGGGACCCCTTTCTGAGCAGAGGCTGAGCTCAATTACCAGGTGCCTGGATCCCCTCGCAGGCCATTGTCTGGGGTTTCCGGCCTGGAGAGTGTGTCTCTGTGCAGAGAGAGGATGGTGTGGATGCCAGGGGAGAGGGGCCTGCCGGGAGCTGGAGGGACCGGCCCTGCTCTCTTTGGCGGTGGCGGGGGCGGGCATGCTGGAGGTTCATCTCATCAAACACTGAGAGGCGCCTGTGACTTGGGGCCCCTCCAGACCTTGGCCAGTGCCTCTCTCATGGGTGCCTGGTTTTCCTAGGGCAGCGTCTGTCTCCAGACTGTGGCTGCTCCCTCCCTGGCCCCCGAGAGGGTTGTCATCTTCTGACTCTGATCCACTTTACTGCACTTCTTTGCCCTGTGGAAACCTCCGCCCTGAAATGAGCCAGGCAGCTGCCCTCTTGTCCTTCCGCAGGCTTCTCCCTCTTCCCCCCACCAGGGCCCAGAGCTGGAGGGTGAGTGAGCCCCAGAGCAGGGAGCTGGGCACTGGAGGCCGTTCCCTGAGTCTGTGTGGCCATAGGTGTGTCTCTGCCTGTGTAGTTTGGGCAGCGCTATCTAGGGGCGGGAGAATGGACCAGGTGGCCTTTGGGACCTCTCCTACCTCCCGGGGATCTGGTGAGAGGCTTTGGGGAAGTCCTTCCCTCCCCTCACGTTGGGCTACAGGGTCCCCCTAGAGGGACCCCGAGTGGGAGTGCACCAGGCGGCCCCTAGTGTCACTTCTCTGAGGGTTGCATGAAGGGCCTTTTCCAAGAGCTGCTGCTTCAGGCACTTGGCTCAGGGATGCAGCCCTGGGATCCATTGTGCCGACCTGGCCCTGGAGGCCACGGACGTGGCCAGAAAGCGCTTCTGAGCCAGCAGCATCCTTGTTACCTACTGGGACATGTCCCGGGAAGAACAGATTGCAGACAGGCACGTGGGGTCCCGCTTCGGAGGCCTCACTCAGACTGGCGCACATGCGTGTCTTTGACTCTGGGGTGCCGTGGATCGAAAGGCACATTGTGGTTCCGGAGATGTTAAAATGCTTCTATGAGGTGCATCTGAGGATCAATGAATTTCAGTGAAATGTGTCCTGAAATGTTTTGTGAACAATGGAAAGAATTAGAGAAAATTATGATGCGTTCTGTGTAGGGCCCAAACACGTGTGGGGGCTGGGAGCCGGGAGAGGTGGAGCACGTGTCTCTGCCTCCGCAAAGCCGAGTGGGGACAGCAGTGTGGCTTTGCTTTTCATCTCCCATACGCTACGGAATGACACTTTTATAAAATGCAGTAGAATGATTCTGAGTGCGGAGGTCGCAGCAATTTCGAATCGCCTTAAACGATGCTGGAGCCGCACTTCCCATTTTGTACTTTGTTGCTGACTGGTAATAGCTGTCCAGGGCTTAATCTGTGGCTACCCCTGCAGGCCCTGGGGGTTGTATGCTAGTTTGCAGTCACATTTCAGAACTGGTTCAGAGAAAAATCCGGAACACCTAAAGTTCTGAACTCCTTGCTGGCATTCAGCAGAAGGGGGATGATCCAGAGGATATAGCAGGCAGGGAGGGCTTCCTGGAGGAGGAGCCCTGAGTGGAGCATCTTGGGTCCTGGGCGTCTGCTGTCGGTGAGTGGGCGCCTGGCACTGCCAGGAGCGCCCTGAGCTGAGAGTAATCGTGACTGTCCCTTGCTGTCCATAGAGTGCATTAGATGTTGGACCGAGTATGGAATCCGCCATTTCCCCTGCCCGTCGCCAGAGAGCAAGCTGCAGAACCCCTGTGTGGGGAAGGACGGGGAAGGTGATTTGGGGCCGGCGGGCACACCTATTGTCCCAAGGGCCAGGAAGCGAGGTACTTCACTCAGACGCTGGGTCTGGGGGTCCTGGGAAGGCGGCTTGGAGATGCAGGTGCGGAGGAGGGCGGGGTCAGCAGGCAGGAGCTGCAGGGAGGAGGCTGGGGCCAGGAGGTGAGGGGCTTGTGTTCCCTGCCCCCCACCAGGCTTCCCCTGAGTAGGGCCAAGGGTGCAGCCAGCCCAGACAGGCCACAGGATGGAAGTTGCTGATGGCCAGAGCTGGCCAGCCCTGTAGGGTCAGGACTGAGCAGGGGTGCTCCCACTGGGGGCTTTGGACCTGCTCACGTGGCTTCTCACCCCCAAGCCCGACTGTCCTTGTGCAGTGGGCTGGCGAGGGGTGGCAGGGTGCTTGGTGTGGTTTGGCGAAGAACAGGTGTGGTGACCTCTGCGGGTATCCTGGTGATCTTCCCTCCTGGTGGAGAGGCCCCCTCCAGGTGCTTTTGGGATGTCAGGCCCCTGGTGAGAGGCCTGCACTTGAGTGCTCTTCCCTGGGGGCTCAGACATGCCGCACCAGGGAACCTGTGGTGTCGGGCACTGCCCCTGACTTCAGGAAGCTGGTCGGGTTAGTGAAAAAGCTCGTATGTGAGCAAAGACGCAGAGACTTGCCACTGTTGCCAGCGCAGCCCTGTTCCCTTGCAGGGTGGAGGGCTGTGGAGGCAAAGGATGGCAGGGGGGTGAGGCTGCCAACCAGGCCACCACATCCCCACCAGCCTCGGCCCAAGTGCGGGAGGGGAAGCTGAGGCCAGTGCTCAGGGGCTCTTAGTTGTGCTGTGGGCAGGTAGGCAGCCTTCCAAAATGTCAGCTGGAAGGCTGTCCCCAAGTGAGGGCTGACCCCAGGAGCAGCCCAGCCCTGGCCTGAGGGCAGGAGAGGGTCCAGGGCTGCAACCTAGCCTGCCTGGCTCCCGCACGCCTGTGGTGCCTGCAGGGGCAGGCAGGGCTAGTGGTGTGCTGTCTTGGAGATGGGGCACTGTGACCCAGAAGCTACGTGCTTGCTGACGGCACCCGGTGAGGCAGTGTCAGGGCTAGGGGATCGTGGGCCCAGGTCTCTGGACACCCAGCAGGGAGGGGTGGTGGTCAGGACCAGGCAGCCATGTCCCGAAGCAGCAACCAAAGAGGAGGTGCCCTAGGGAGCTGCTGCTGGAGCTGCTGCCTCCACAGGCCCAGGGCCTTAAACGTCCACCTTTTGGTGCCTTTCCAGGGCCTGGGGTTGCCCTTGAAGGCAACCGGATGCCGGAGCCCACCTCATCACCCACCACATCACCCACTACTGGCCTGAGGAAGGACTTGGCTGCTGGGCCCCATGGCCGGATGGCGGGGCCCAGCGCTACCCGGGCCAAGAAGAGGAAGCCCAACTTCTGCCCGCAGGAGACCGAGGTGTTGGTGTCCAAGGTGAGCAAGCACCACCAGCTGCTGTTCGGCACGGGGCTGCTGAAAGCCGAGCCCACTCGCAGGTACCGCGTGTGGAGCCGCATCCTGCAGGCTGTGAACGCGCTGGGCTACTGCCGCCGTGACGTCGTGGACCTGAAGCACAAGTGGCGGGACCTGCGAGCTGTCGTGCGGCGCAAGCTGGGTGACCTCCGGAAGGCGGCCCATGGCCCCAGCCCCGGTTCCGGCAGGCCCCAGGCCCTGGCCCTCACGCCTGTGGAGCAGGTGGTGGCCAAGACCTTCTCTTGCCAGGCCCTGCCCTCTGAGGGCTTCGGTCTGGAGCCGCCCAGAGGTGAGTTCCTTGCCCAGCTCACCTCGCTAGGGCACCACTCTGTCCAGCAGGAAGGTGGGGCCCATCTTGGCCATGTCACCCTGCATCTTCCTCCACAGCGCCTTCCTCCCTCCTCCCCCTCCCCGCCCTCTTCCCCCCACCCTCCCCGTCACCACTGTCTCATCAGGAGTGTTCTTGTTCATTCATCCTTTCCCATGCACTCTTCACTCATCTATCCACCCACCCATCTGTGCATTCAGCTGATATATATTACGTATAAAGGGAGCATTAGTAAATTGTGTCTCCCTGCTTGGTGGTTGACTTGGTCTCTCCCTCACCCCATCCTAGAGTGGAGCCGAGCATGCAGACAGGCAGGACAGAGTTCTTCTGTCACTGTCACCCAGTCACATGCTGGCACCATGGCCGTGGTGAGAAGGGCATTTGCTGTTGCTGCCTGGGGTAGACACACACGCTGAGAATCAGGGGTTTCTAGCTGTGCTGACGCTCCCCACAGCCACGCGTGCCCGTGTTCCTCCTGCTGTGCTCTGTGCTACTCAGGAGAGAAAAAGCTAGCTGCAACTTACTAAACTGGTTTTCTGACCTGGGTTTCAGCGCCGTGGTTTGAAACATGTTGCTCTGTTACTGTTTTTAACACCCAGAAGAGACCTTCTTACAGGCTGTGCCGCCCCATGGTGTCAGGGTGAGCAGGTTGAGACCTGTCTGCTCAGAGCTATAGCGGGCCTTCTGTGGACCCCGAGGCCGAGGCTCCGGCAGAGTCCCTTTTCCCAGGGAGAGCATTGCTCTGTTGGTGTCTGATGGGTGAGGGAGGTCCACAGAGGTCAGCGTGGGCCCGGGGTCTCAGCTCCTGCTGTCGTGGGCCCAGACAGGTGCTGGGCATAGGCAGAGCGTCTGAGCTCCTGCTGTGGTGGGCCCGGACAGGTGCTGGGACAGGTGCTGGGTGTAGGCAGGGCGTCTGAGCTCCTGCTGTGGTGGGCCCGGACAGGTGCTGGGACAGGTGCTGGGCGTAGGCAGGGCGTCTGAGCTCCTGCTGTGGTGGGCCCGGATAGGTGCTAGACATAGGCAGGGTGTCTGAGCTTCTGCTGTGGTGGGCCTGGACAGGTGCTAGGCGTAGGCAGGGTGTCTGAGCTTCTGCTATGGTGGGCCTGGACAGGTGCTGGGACAGATGCCCGGACAGTTGCCTGGACAGGTACTGGGATGGGTGCTAGGTGTAGGTGTGGCGTCTGAGCTCCTGCTGTGGTGGGCCCAGGCAGGTACTGGGACAGGTTCTGGGCGTAGGCACGGTGTGCTGAGCTCCTGTGATGGGCCCAGGCAGGTGCTGGGACAGGTGCTGGGTGTAGGCACAGTGTGCTGAGCTCCTGTGGTGGGCCCGGACGGGTGCTGGGCGTAGACACGGTGTGCTGAGCTCTTGCGGTGGGCCTGGACAGGTGCTGGGACAGGTGCTGGGCGTAGGCACGGCGTGCTGAGCTCCTGTGGTGGGCGCGGATGGGTGCTGGGACAGATGCCCGGACAGTTGCCCAGACAGGTGCTGGGACAGGTGCTGGGCATAGGTGTGATGTCTGAGCTCCTGCTGTGGTGGGCCCGGGCAGGTACTGGGACAAGTGCTGGGCATAGACACGGCGTGCTCAGCTCCTGTGGTGGGCCCAGACAGGTACTGGGACAGATGCTCGGACAGTTGCCTAGACAGGTGCTGGGACAGGTGCTGGGCGTAGGCACGGCATGTGCTCAGGCCTCTTGACTGTTGCATGAGGCCGTGCTGCAGGAGAGCTGGAAGAGGAGGGCAGCAGCCTGGTTCCCACACTGGATTCCAGCTGTGGGTCATGAGGCCTCCATCCTGCTGTGGAAGCTGCCTGGTTATGGATAGGCCCTGCCCTGAGACTGGATGGGTCCCAAGAGCACGGGGCTGCAGCCAAGGTTCTCCTCAAGACAGTGACTGGGATCTGCCCGCACACCCGAGCGAGTGTGGAGCTGACAGTGTCTGGAAGAGATCTGAGCAAGTGCTCCCAGCCCCACCTGGACAGGCAGACCTCAGCAGGCATCTCTGGTGCTGCAACCTCCTACCCAGCCCCAGGATGAGGTAGTAGGCAGTGGCAGTCCCGGCACCGAGTCAGCCAGCCTTGCTGCAGGAGCTTGCTCGAGCTTGACTGTTTCAGCTTGAGGAGAGTCTTTACGGGACAGCCCTTCCTCTTGGCACAGTTGGGGGCTGTGGGGGAGCCCCTCTCTGGCTGTCAGTGGGATAGCTGGCCCCAGGGCCTCCCCTTTGCTCTGTGTCCGAGGACAGGTGCTCCTGTCTCTGGCAGCTGCTGCAGTGGCTCAGTCGCCCCCGCAGTGGGGTCAGCCTGTATTGTGGGCGGCCAGCAGGGTCTGGGACTGGGGTGACACAGAGCACTGCTGTCGTGGGCTGTGGGCTGCTTGTCTCTGGCTTTTACGTGAAGAAGGCCTCCTGCCCGCCTCACAGGGATCGGGTGGGTTTCCTGGTGCTGCCAGGGCTGGGGGTGCTGAGTGAGCCGGTGGCTGTGCTGGGCACTGGGTAATTAATGGGATGATGGAGGAGGTGGCAAAGTTGGAGGCACAGCCCGTGGTCCTCTGCAAAAGGCCTGGGCCGCAGGAGGGCTTATTGCAGCCTGCCGGGCAGTGAATGGCTGATGGACAGTGACACCGACGGGGGTGACCTCGCTGGTGTGGAAGAAGAGGAGGTGGTCCTGGGGGGAGGTGGTGGGATGGCTTCATATCCTCTTCTACCTTCTGCTGTCCCAGCCTATGTCCAAGGCCTCTGGATGTGCCCCAGGCACATGCTCTGCTTCGGGTTGGAGGGTGGAGTCAGGCCCCCGGGCCCCATGTTGGCATGCCTGCTAGCCTGCCAGGGCCCTCCTGGGATGTGCCTGCAGCCCCAAGTGGCCTCCCCACCACTGCCTGTGCTTTACTCCTCTCCATGCTCATCAAGGACGAGCCTTTATTTCCTGTGAACAGGAGTCCCTTTGCCCTTGCCTTGGCAGGAGATGTGGGCCTGGATTGTTACCCTGAGGAAGACTGCTTGGCCCGGCCTCGGGGGGTGGGTGCAGGGAGGCTGGGGAGGGGGCACTTGAGGGCACTCTCAATGTTCTTGTCCTCCGTCAGTCCCCACTGTGCCGCTTGAACTCCCTCCCCCATGTCGGGCTCTGCACCTGAGAGGGTGGAGCCGCGTGTGGACGGATGGGAGGCGTGGGGGGGCAGGGAGGGGTCTAGGGGAGCATGAGAGTGTTTTGTGAGGCCTTCTTCTCTGACCCAGGTGGGCTCTGAAGGGCATTTCTCTAATAGCATACCTCATCTTTGATTTTGAAACAGGGTCCCTAAAGTGTATTAAAAGCTTAAAAAGCCAGCAGAAGCCAGCACACACTGCTCCTTCTCTGACACCAGCCCCATGCCGGGTTGTGGCTTCTCCTCTGGGCCCAGGGAGGTGTCTAGGCACGTGGTGTCATCTGTGGGTTGTGAAGTCCGGCAGCCTGCAGGCCCTGCCTGCGTGTGGGCTGGGTCGTGCAGCACTGCGGTCTGAGGCAAAGGGCTAGAGAGGTCCTTGCAGATCCTGACAGTCGTGGGAAGGCTGAGGTCAAGAGGGGACGGCTCCCTTGGGACTGAGCTCGAGCAAACCTGCCCGGCCCTGCCTTTCCCAGCTCTGGCGTCTTTGGTGAGTGCCAGAGCCTTACTATTTTCTTTCTTTATTGACATAGTAGTCATGTATCAAAGTTTGTCATCTCACCCTTCACACTTGAACAAAGTCTTCAACTTGGTGATGCTAGTTCATTCCCAGTGCTGCGCAGCCACCGCCACCGTCTCAATTTCAGAGCGTTTCCGTCTCCCAAAAGGGAGCCCCAGCCCTAGGCAGTCACCCCACCCTCAGCTCCCCAAGCCCTGGCAGCTCTAGTCTGCGGTCTGCCTGTGGCTCTGCCTGTTCTGGACGTTTCCTGTGAGTGGAGCCCCGTGTGCCTCTGTCTGCTCTGTCATCCTTGGAGCCTCCCCTTCCTCCTCTACAAAGTAGGGCTCCCGCCATCACGAGGAAATACAGGACATGCCTCGGCCAGGGCTGGTGCACAGGAGGTCCCGGCAAACCTCACTTCTCTTATGTGGCCCTGTGTTCCTTCTGGACTGGTGCTCGCCTGCCTCCATCTTCCAAGGCCTGAGCACCACCACTGCGCCCCAGCCTTCATGGATGCCTCCTTCCTGATGCCATCTGCCTTCCTGGAGCATGAGGCCCCGACCCTGGCCACAAACCGAGCCCTGTACTGGCCAGTCTTGCCCCCACCCTGCCCCAGAATGAGCTGGTTGACTCCCCAGCTCTCCAGCTGCATCATCAGCCCCTGTTGGGAAGCGCCTCTAGCCCTCTCAGTCCTCTGCGGAGTTGCCTGCATGGTGCAGGACTGTTGCCGTTTGTGTTAGAGACACCCTCGGCACAGCTGTCCAGAGGAGGACTGGTCACGGAGGAGGGCGCTGCGGGGCAGGGCCGCTGCTCTCGGCTGGTGAGGGCCCAGACTCAGCAGGTGTGGGGAGTGAGCCTTGCCTTTGACGTGCCCATCTGCCACCTACCTTTCCCGCAGACCTCCCTCGGGAGTGGTTGTCCAGGTGGGCAGGAGCCGCCCTGTGCTTCCCCGGCTGCCTCATGGCCTGCTGGCACAAAGCCTGGCTGTCAGCTTTGCCGGCATTGGCAACTGGGGTTTAGACACGTCCTCTCCACGAGGCCCTCAGAGGTGACCGTGGCTCCCCGGGGTGGACCTTGCCAGTGCTTGACTCCGGTTTCTCAGCACCCTGTGGGAGCCAAACAGCATTTGCTCTGGTCACTTTGAGCTGCCCCTCCCGGCTGTGGCGCCCTGGCCCACACTGCTGCTTCCCCCCACCCCGGCTTCCCTCGCCTCATCCACGGTATCGGTCCACGGACAAGTGATTCTCCCTGGCCTGCAGGGACCCATCTCCGTGGTCACCTGGGCCAGTGTAACTAGAGCCGTCACACATCACATAGCTGCCAGGTCTAGTCAATGGTGACTTTGGTTTGAGCCACATCTGATTCTCTCTCTCAGCCTGGGCTGGCCCAGGACCAGCTGGGGAAGCGATCATCAGCCTCCTCAGTCACACACTAAGGTTTTGGGGTACTCCGTTCTCCTTGAGGACCCCCAGTGGTGCTCTGTGGATTTTGAAGTGCCATCGTGGATGTGCAGAGGCCCAGAGCGGGGATGGCCTCCCAGGGCTTCAGACTGCTGTCCCCTACTACTTCTCTCCTCACGTCTGTCCATCTCAAATGAGCGGGCAAGAAGGGTGCTCCCAGGGTAGAGGTGGGCTGGCCACTTGTGCCCCGCCCAGGCCGCGCTCGCAGAATCTGGCAGCAGCTCACATGCAGGGTAGCAGGGCCAAGGCATCTCACCGCAGGGTCAGTGTATGGTGGCTCCTAGAGGGCAGATGGAGGGCCGGCCCCGGGCTGTTCTTCTCTTCCCTGGGGCCATTGCATGTGGACTCGGGCATACACCATGCCCCCGTCTGCAGCCGTGGGACGGGGTTAGTGTTGCATGTGGGGCACCCAGCTCATCTCAAGCGAAGTCAGGCTGCACACTGTCCTGATTGGGCTTTTTCCTGCCTGAACCTGAGCCGGGTCCTCATCCTGCAGCTCATCCCCCTCTGGCAACTGGGGAACTGCCTGGCCAGTGCCATGCCTGGTGGCAGCAGAGCCTGGCAGCCCATTAACTTGCCCAGTGGTCCAGGCAGCCAAGCAGGCTCGGGGTGGGTGTTGGCTGTCCAGAGGGTCTCGGTGCTGACTGTAGAATGGCTGTGTGGGTGCCCTCCTCAAGCTCCTGCCCTGGGGACCCCCTCCTGCTGGGGCTGCATTGCCTTGGGACCTGGTTCAGTGAAGAGCAGCTGGGGACCCAGACCCTTGTGATCCCCCATCACGGCCAAGTGTTCATCAGAGGCCTTCGTCTGCAGTGGGCAGGTAAGTGGGGCCTGCAGTGAGATGTGGGGGACGCAGCCCTGGCGGGGAGCGTGCCTGCCTTCTTTTGGCGGTTTTAGGGTGTCCCCTTATCCCTGTTCACAGCAGAGCTGGAGGGTGGGGATGGGGACGGCAGAGAGGTCCTGATAAGCACTGCTGACATTTTGTCGTGTTTTATGGAGTGTTATTGAAGTTGCTCAGATAGTGTGAAGATGGAATCTGGGAAATAAATTTTTCCTGCTTCTCTTGGGAATGGGTGTTGGGGATAGGACTGTTGGGGTGTTGGGGACAGGAATGAGGGGGGCCCTCTCTGGACCTCCCTTAGGTCCCTGGCCAGAGTCACGGGATTGTTACTAACGGTCTGTGAAGCCAGGGTCTTCAGCTGGGTGGCCATCCCTCTGAGGGCTCCCAGACCCGACAAACCTGTGCTTCAGCGGCAGCCTTGGGATGTGTCGGAATGGGCGCTTCCTGAGACCGGGATGTGACATCCTGCCTGTAGTGATGAGCTGGCCCAGTGGAGGCTGGAAGTGGCAGGATGCCTGTGCTGTGGTTGGCAGGGCCACGGTGTCACAGGAGCACAGTGGTGGTGTGGGATGAGGCAGCCCCTGCCTTGTGACCGTGGATCCCCAGCAGTAGCAGAGGCAATGCTTGGGGGAGGCCCCACAGCCTGCCTGGTGACAGGACGGCACTCCCCGCGGCTCCCTCAGTCTTGAGGTTACGCTGTGACTCAACAGGCATTTCCAGAAAGCACGGTTGCGCTGAGTCCTGGCCTAGAAATGCAGAGCTCAAAGTGGGCAGCCCAGCCTGCGTGCCGAGGAAAGCTCCCTATCCTGGGTGTGAGGTGCAGAGGGTGGAAGCTTGTCTGGCAGGCCCTGAATGCCAGGCTTGACCTCTGGCCAGGAGGGTGATGGTCAAAGCTAGGTTACCTGGCCAGGCTGGGGAGGTCAGACTGGGAAGGTGCTGGGTGGAGGCGGAGGCGGAGGAAGGGTGCTCTGGCTGTGCGCTTCTGTCTTACCCCTATTTGGAACCTGGACATGACTTCTTCAAAGTTTAATTCACACACAATGGGACATGTCCATTTAAAGGCACAGTTCACTGCAAGTTTGGACAAAACACACCCACCTGACTCCCACCCCAGGGAGGTAAAGAACATTCCTGTGACCTCAGAGGGTTCCCTCTGCCCCTTTCTGGTCAACCATCCCCGGCTCCAGCCCAGCCCCAGCTCCAGTCCAGCCCTAGCCCTAGCCCCAGCCCCAGCCTCTAGCCTAGTCCCAGCCCCAGGCCCAGTTCCAGCCCCAACCCCAGCCCCAGCCCCAGCCCCAGCCCCAGCCGCAGCCCCCATTCCCAGCCTCAGCCTCAGCTCCAGCCCCAGCCCTCAGCCTCACCCCCAGCCCCTGCCCAGCCTCAGCCCCTGCCCAGCCTCAGCCCTATCCCCACCCCCACCCCCAACCTCAGCCCCTAGCCCCAGCTCAGCCCAGCCCAGCCCTAGTCCAGCCCCAGCCGCTACCCCACCCCACTCCCCATGGCTTGCTTTGCCCTCAAAGCTCAGGTATCTCTGCCTCACAGTTGCGGAGCCAGGTAACATGTACTCTTCTGCCTTTCTCAGCCCAGTGTGTGCCGCGTGAATGGGTCGCGCACCCCTCTTTATTGCTGGGCAGCAGGCATGCCTTTGGACGTACCACAACCTGTGTTTCCACCTGTCGGTGGATGCTTTCGTGTTCTCCAGCTTTTGACTGTAAAGTGGAAAGGGGCTGTGAGCATTTCTGTAGGATCTTTGCATGGACAAATGTTTGTATTGTGTTATGGGGGGATTATTACGTACAAGTTGAATTGCTGACTGTAGGGCTGGTGTGACTTTTAAAGATATACCCAAGCTGTTTTCCAAGGTGGCTGTGCTGTTTTAATTCCCCCGAGCAGCAGGGGAGAGCTGGATCTATATGTCTCTGCTCATGCTAATACCACAGCAGTGGATCTGTATGTCTCTGCTCATGCTAATACCACACTGTCTTGATTTCTATCACTATAAAATACATCCTGCAGTGAGCTGGGAAGAGTTCCTCCTCTACTGTCTTCTGAAAGAATTTGTGTAGAATTGGTCTTACTCTTCCTGCGAATATGGGATAGAATTCGCCAGTGATGCTGTCTGAGCTTGGAGTTTTTGTTGTGGGAACATTTTCAGCTACAAATTCACTTCCTTTAATGCTGCAGTTCTCTCCATGCTGTCTATTTCTTCTGAAGTGAGCTTTGATTGTTTTGTATTTTTCAAGGAACTCATCCTCTAAGTTGAGAAATTAATTAGCAGTAAGGTACCTATAATATTCCCTTAATATCCTTTCGATGTCTGTAGGATCTATAGTGATATCTCCTTCATTTCTAATGTTGCTGATTTATATTCAATCTTTTGTTCTTGATTAGTCTGAATAATTTTATCATCTCAGTATTATTCACATGTAAATCGATTGATTTTATTAATCATTTGAAAGATCCAGATTTTTGTATCTTTAGTTTTCTCTATTGATTTGATGTTGATTGAATTGGTTTCTGCTCACCTTTATTATTTCTTTCTCTTGCTTACTTTGAGTTGATGCTTTTGTCAGATTATTGACTTGAGATCTTTCTTTTTTTTTATAAGTATTTATTGCTATACACTTTCCTCTATGCATTGCTTTACAGATACACATTTTAATATCTTGTGTTTTTATTTCATTCAGTTATTTTCTAACTTCTCTCTGATTTCTTCTGTTACACGTGATGATTTAGAAGTGTGTTGTTTAATTTCAGATGATTATGTTCATTCACAGATACCTTTCTGTTACTGATTTCTTGTTCTGCTCTCTTCAGAGAATGTATTTTATATGATTTCAGCAATTATAACTGTGTCAAGACTTGCTTTGTGGCCTAAAATAGAGTCTGTCTTAGTGAATGTTCCACGTGCATTTGGCAGGAATGTGTATTCCTCTGTTGTATGGGTTAGGGTGGTTGATGGTGGTGCTGGAGTTCCTGTGGCCTCTGTGCTCTTCTGTCTGCTTGCTCTGCTGACCGCGCTGCCTGTGATTGTGGATTTGTGTGTTTCTTTCCAGTTCTGTCAGTTTTTGCTTCATGTATTTTCAAGCTGTGATACTAGGTGCATACATACTTAGAATTGTTTTATCTTAGTCAGTTGACCGTTTGTTTTTAAAGTATCCTTCTTTTATTTCTATTATATTTGTGGTTCTGAATTCTACTCTGACATTAGCGTAGCCATTCCAGCTTTCTTGTGATTACTGTTTACATGATGTATTTTTCTAATTTTTACTTACAATTTCATCTGATTTCATATATGAAGTAGGCTTCTTGTATACACTGTATAGCAAGATCTTGCCTTTTTTTTTTTTTTTTTTTTTCTTTGAGACAGGGTCTCTTGCCCTGTTTCCATGCTAAAATGTAGTGGCATAATCAAGGCTCACTGCAGCCTTGAGCTCCCAGGTTCCAGCAGTCCTCCCACCTCAGCATTTCAAGTAGCTGAGACTGCAGGTGTGCACCACCACAGCTGGCCAATTTTTATTCTTTTTGTAGAAAGAGATCTCACTGTGTGGTTCAGGCTGATCTTGAACTTCTAGGCTCAAGTGATCTTCCTATCTTAGCCTCGAAAGTGTTGGGATTACAGGCATGAGCCACCACGCCTTGCCAGAATCTTGCTTTTACTCTCATCGGAGAATCTCTGCCTTTTGGTCGGAATGGTTAAAGCAGTGCCTCTGTCCAGTAGGATTTTCAGTAATGATGAAAAGGCCCTGTAATCGGCATTATTTCGTGTGGTAGCCATTTGCCACATGGGGCTCCTGGGCTCCTGAAATGTGGCTAGTGCAGGAAGCAACTGAGTTTACCGTTTTATTTAATTCTAATTAATTAAAATCTACATTTAAATTGCTGCAAGGTGTTGATGGCTATTGGAGTGGATGAGCCGTGTTCGGCTCATGCATCATTAGTGTAGGGCCTTCATGTTTGGCTTTAACTCTACTGTCTCGATGTTTGCTTTCTACATTTCCTTTTTTTCCCCCCTTTTTCTTTTCTTTCTCTTCCTTCCTTTTTTTTTTTGGAGTAGAATTGAGTGCTATTTCGCATTCCATGTTATCTCCACTGTGGGCTTATGAGCGATTCCTGTTTGTTTCTTTTTTTAGTGGGTGCTTTAGAGTTTACAACATAGATCTTTAACTTTCTGCAGCTCGCCTTCAGATAGCACTGTATCATGTCCCGTGTGGTGGATCAGCCGCACGGGAATGCACTTCTGTGTCCCAGGCCACCTTGTTGATGTGGTTTCAATACATTCAGGACCACGTGTCGTTTCTGACACATGATGGCCCTGCCTCGTTCACGTGGCTTCGGTACATTTGGGACCATGCGTCGTTTCTAACACATGATGACCCCATCTCGTTCGTGTGGCTTCGGTACCTTCGGGACCATGTGTCGTTTCTGACACATGACCCTGCCTCGTTCATGTGGCTTCGGTACATTTGGGACCATGCGTCGTTTCTAACACATGATGACCCCATCTGGTTCATGTGGCTTTGGTACATTCGGGACCATGTGTCGTTTCTGACACATGACCCTGCCTCGTTCATGTGGCTTCGGTACATTTGGGACCACGTGTCGTTTCCGACACATGATGACCCCGCCTCGTTCATGTGGCTTCGGTACATTTGGGACCACGTGTCGTTTCCGACACATGATGACCCCACCTCGTTCATGTGGCTTTGGTACATTCGGGACCACATGTCGTTTCCGACACATGACCCTGCCTCGTTCATGTGGCTTCGGTACATTCGGGACCATGCGTCGTTTCCGACACATGATGACCCCGCCTTGTTCATGTGGCTTCGGTACATTCGGGACCATGCGTCGTTTCCGACACATGATGACCCCGCCTTGTTCATGTGGCTTCGGTACATTCGGGACCATGCGTCGTTTCCGACACATGATGACCCCGGCGCATAGGTGTGGATTTTGCTTTCACAATCAGTAGTGTTTTAAATAAATGAAAGTATCTTTTTTCTATTTACCATTCTGGGGTTCTTTAATTCTTCATGGAGATCCAGATTTCTTGCTGCTACTTTCACCCTAACTAGCTACTTCTAACGTTTCCTGTACTTCACATCTGTTGGAACTGATCCTTTTCGCTTTTGCTTGTCAAAATCTGCCCCGTGTTAGAAATCTGTTTCCAGTGGGGGTAGAATTCTAGTTGCAAGTTTTTCCTCCCAGCACTTTGAAGACATCCTTCCATTGTCTTTCGGCTTCCACAGTTTCTGATGAAAGGGTCAAATCTTTCTTATGTTTTGTGTTCTTCATGAAATGTGCAGTTTTTTCTCTGGGCCACTTTTCAGGTTTCTTTATCACTGGTTTTCTGCAGTTTGCCTATAATGTACCTTGGATTTAAAAAATATGTATTTGTTCAGCTTGTGGATTGGTGAAATTCTTGAATCTCCGAGTTTATAGTTTCATAAAATTTGGGTACTTTTGGGCATTATTTCTGGCAATTCTTTTTGTTTGTTTTGTGTCCCCTCCCCCCTGCTGCTCCCCTCCCTGTGTGTGCCCCTTACTGGCCTGTGACCTTGAGCAGGTCACCTGCCCATCTGTGAATGGGGAGGGTGATCCTGGGCCCTAGGATGGGTTCTTGTGCTCCTCCTGCCAGAGCTTGTTCCATGGTAAAAGAAAAACTTGAGCCGAACTAAATTTAAAGGAGTTTAGTTGAGCAATGAACGATTCATGAATTGGGCAGCCTCCCGAGCCAGAGTATGCTGAGAGACTCCAGCACAGCCACGGGGTAAAAGATTTTGGACAGAAAAAGAAAGTGACATACAGAAAATGGAAGTGAGGCATGGAAACAGATCGGTTATAGCTTGGTGTTTGCCTTATTTGAACATGGTTCCAACAGTTGGCTACGTTTGGCCAAAATTCAGTGACTGGCACAAGTGTAGGGCACGGTCCGTTTACACTGCCTGTTGTTATCATTCAAGATGTGCAAATCAACCTGTAGGCCACACTGAAAATATGTAAGGAGGCACCTTTAGGCTAAACTTGATTTAATTCATCATCACTTTCGTTGTTCCACGAATGCAACTGAGGCCCTGGCTTGACCTTGCTAGGCTGGGCCATGGTGACATCAAGGGGTGGTGGGTGCTGGGTGATGGGGGGCCGTTCCTCAGGCCTCGCCCTCCTGGAGGCCGCCTGGCAGTTCCTCCTTTCTCCAGGCCTTGCCCTGAGTGCGGCTGCTGGACCCGGAGGCCTGGGGCTGGAGCCGGGTGGAGGTAGCCGGATGGAAAGTGTGCAGGGCCAGGACTTGCCCGGGAGCCAGAAGTGCACAGAGCATCCGTGGACAGACCTCCGCACTCCCAGATGGAGTGCCAGGATCAGCCCTGCCCTGGCCAGGCGGCTCAGTGACCCCGAGCAGAACCGGGCTTGGGCCCTGTCCTGGTGGAAACCCAGATGTCCAGCCAGGGGTGCTGTGTCCCACCTGAGGCCAGCCCACACAGGGTTAGTGTTGGGAGGGTCCCCGTAGCACCCCTAGTGTCTTCTAGCCCTCACACCTGTTTGTAGACCTCAAACCACGTTCTTTTATTGCTAAATTTTAATATGGAAAATTGTAAACTTGCAGAGAAAGTTGAAAGAACTGCACAGACACCCACATAGCTGCCACCTGGATGCCAGCCTGGAGTCTCTACCTGGTTTAGTCACGCCTTTAGTGCCTCCACCTGCGTGCGTTTCAGAGTGAACGTGGCCCTCAGCGCGCTTCCTTCCGAACGCTGGTTTACTTGCTGTTCACTTTTCTTTCATTTACGTACAGTGAACTGCACAGCTCCTAAATGTACCATCCTGGGCATTGTGACAGTTTGTGACAGAAGTGTGTAACCCACAGCTCTGTCCAGGCACAGGGCAGGCCCTCCCCAGGAGGGTCCCTCCGGCCCTGCCCCAGTTCCCCAGCCTGGCCCAGAGGCCCCGGGGATTGCCTTGGTCGTCCTGCGACCCGTTTGTGCTGTCATCTGAGCAGTGTTTCTGAGATTCACCATGTTGCGTGCCTGGAGTTTCCTTGCACGCAGGCCCATGTGGCTGTCCCTTCCCTGGTGTCTCCTGGACACCAACCCTCTCTTCGGGTGGGGGCTGGTGGCAGTCAAGCTGCTGGGAGCTGGGAGTGCTCTTTGGGAGCTTCTCTGGATATGTAACCCCAGGGCCGCTGGCCGGAGGGTGGGCAGGCCACGAGTGTTTTGATGTGCTTCGATGTACGCTCTGCCCCTCTGTGTAAATGCCCAAGATGCTGCCCGGGGGGTGGGCAGAGGGCGAGTGTTTGCAGCGTGCAGACCCTTTCCGTGGTGGCCATGCCGTTTATCCTCACCATGTAGTGGGCGAGTGTTCCATCCACCATGTCCTCATGAAGACTTGCTGTCCTCATAATGTTCTGTAGGTTTTTAAAAGCTGAGATAAAACCCAGCCACTCAGAATTCACCATCTTAACCATCTTAAAGCGTACAGTTCAGTGTCTGTTAGAATATTCAGCATTCTATAATCACCACTTTCTAATTCTAAAACGTTTTCATCACCTCCAAAAAGACCCCCGTACCCATTAGCAGTCATGCCCATTCCTCCCTCTCACTGACCCTGCCCTGGCTCTGTCTGAGGATTGGTTTGTTCTGACGTGGTAGATGTGTGGAACCATGCAGCATGTGGCCTTTTCCTGCTGGCTTTCATCTCCATGCGTGCTGCGCTCAGGGCTCACCTGCATTGTGTGGAAACCAGTGTTTCTGTCTCCGATGCTGAGCTGCCGGTGCAGAGCTGGACCTCGTGTCTGTTGCTTCATCAGCGGGGCTGTGCTTTGACTCTTAGTGATGCTGCTCTGAGCCTACACGAGCAGGTGCTCGTAGCTGCCAGGCACACACACCAGCTGCTACGGTGTACGGGAGCTCAGGGTGCAGCCTTTCGGAGGGACCACCCCCTGCCTTCCTCTCTCCTTCCTTCCAGCTTGTGGGTACTTCGAAGGCAGGCATGGGTGTCCAGCCCTGACCCCAAGGTAGCCAAGCCGCAAAGGCAGTGAGAGGGGTTCAGGGCCACTCTGCCGCCTCTCAGGTCCCTGCCCCTGGGGACTGCCCAGAGTGGTTAGCAGAGCTGGGCCCGCAGGCTTCACCCTCAGCCTGTGTTTTCTCCTCCTCCCTGTCTTCTCCCAGCCACCCAGGTCGATCCGCGTGACCTCCAGGAGCTGTTCCAGGAGACGTCGGCCAACGTCTTCCGAATCAACTCCAGTGGTGAGTCTGCGTCCGGCCCGGGCCTGCCCCTCCATCCAGGTGCCCTGGACCCCGACACGACGTTGGAGTCGAGGGTGCTGGTGCATGGCGTCCCCCCTCAGGCTGTCTTGTGGTGCAGTCCGGGTTTCTTGGGTGGGAAGGAGTGAGGGCTGGGTCAGGGCTGGGTGCCGCTTCCGCTGGCTGCTCCTGCCCGCTGCTGGCTCCTCTCCCTGACCCCACGCTGCTCCTTCGCGACACCTTTTGTGTGATCTGGATGGAGCCCAGTGGAGGAAGGAGCATCCCAGGGCCTCTCAGACCAGAAGTCACTGCAGGAGTGAGCAGAGCCTTCAGTCCTTAGGGACACCTTAGCCTCTCAGAAGGCCCTGTTGATACACATAACTTGTGTAACTCTGGGCTGGGTCTGTGACTCTCCCATCTCTTCAGTGTGGTGAGCAGAGTTCCCAGCGAAGCTGTTGCATTTAGATCTTTGAGAGCAGGAAGGAGAGCCACGTGTCAGATGGCCAGGTGAGGGGAGCAGGGTGGAGAGAAGCTGTCCCCAGAGCCAGGACAAGACTGGTGGAGGCAGTTGCTCAGAGCCCCTGAGTTGCATGTGGGCCTGAGTGCCTGTCGTGGGCCTGAGCGCCTGTCGCAGACCAGCTGGGGAGGGGTCCTGGCTGGTGTGACCTTATGCTGAGGTCAGTGTGTGCCCTGGTCTCCAGGCCACTTAGGTGGTCTGCCCTGGCTCAGGCACTGGTCCTTGGGCTCTGCTCACCCTGCCCGGGCTGTAGTGGGCCACCCATGTGGAGTAGCAGGGCCAGGGAAGCTCCTTCTGCCCTCACCCTGTCCCTCTTCTCTCGGGCAGTGACCTCCTTGGAGCGGAGCCTGCAGTCCTTAGGGACACCGAGTGACACGCAGGAGCTTCGGGACAGCCTGTGAGTGTGTGGGCCACGGCATCTCCATGCCTGGGCGTGGTGCACGTTGTGGGGCAGGGGCCGGAGTGTAGTCCTGTGCACACAGGCTTTGTCCACACAGCTGCCTGCCCACAGCTGCCTGGACACACGTGTGCACATATATGCACACACACCTACAGATAAGCCTAGTCAGTGCTGTGAACCTGAGACTGGGTTCTCAGCCTGCAGGTGCCCTCCACAGGGCACGCAGGTGCACCCCGCCCCGACGTGGAAGCCTTAGTGCACCTGTGCATGCCCCAGTCACACACATGCGTGTGCTAAGGTCGGGGGTGCATGCCTGTTGGCACACACTTTTCCCTGCCAACATGCTCCAAATGTGTCTGTCACGTCTGAAGGCTCCCTGTTGGGGCCTGCTTAGCTGTGGACACAGGAGGTGAGACCGATGTGCCATTTGCACAGCCATGGGCTAGGTTGGAGTGGGGCGTCCTGTCTTGCTTCTGCCCTTTCGGGGAGCTGAGCCTTGGCGGGCTCCCACTGGACTTTCCTTGAGGGGTGCCTAGCAGCCTGCCCTGGTTTGGGCTGGTGTGGGATAGGGAGAGGTGCCTTGGGTGCTGTCTGCTAAGCCTGAGCCCTGACTGGGCTGGGGAGGGGAGGGAAGGGAACATCTGCCCCACATGTGGTTAGAGTGGCACTCTGGGGTCCGAGGGGACACTAGCAGTCTATACCTTTGCCTCCATCTGGTCCCCACTGCACTTGCTGCTGTGACCTCCCATGTTGGCCTGTGTCTCGCCCTGCAGTGAGCAGGATGTCTGCAGCCCCAAGACCCCAGCCAGCCCCAGGCCACTGCATTGGGATGTTGTCCTCAGACTCCCCTGTGCAGAGCTGGTGGCCACAGTAGCCTCGCACCCTGAAAGGGCCAGAACTGAGGAGGCAGGGAGGACCACGGCTCCCACAAGGGTGGAGGGTGCTGGAGTCTCTGCTCCTCCTCACAGTGGCTCCATTCAGTATCCACAGACGCCCTGCCACACAGCCTCACGCACCAGCTGCAGAGCACCCTTTGCAGATGTTCAGGGCAATTCTATTCTTAGCTTTTTTTTTTTAAGCCCTTTTATAAAACTGAAACTTACTGTTTTCTGATGTGACAGTGACGTAGGCTTGTGATGAGGAATTTGGACACAGGACGCCTGGGAACCACTGTTAGCATGTCGATGTTCCCTGCCAGCCTTCCTCACACCCATGCGTATTCGCAGAGTCAGAGCTCAACAAGGGACTCTGGACCTGCTGGTCACACCCGGGCTCTGGGGTACTTGGGCTCAGGAAACACGTAGCCTCTCAGAGGGCCCTGTTGATGCACATAACTCGTGTAACTCTGGGCCAGGTCTGTGGCTCTCCCATCTCTTCACTGTGGTGAGCAGAGTTCCCAGTGAAGCTGTTGTGTTTAGGTCTTTGTGCCTCTGCCTGGCTCCTGGGTTAGGTCACGAGGGCCAAGTGGGATGGGCACTTCAGGACCCTGGCCCTCATGTGCGCATCCTGCGCCACCCGGCCTGGTTAGCCGGAGACCGACACCACCCGCTGTGGGCCTTGGAGAGGAGAGAGGGCCCCAGCGTGGGGAGGAGACTGTCCTGGTCTGAGGACCGAGTATCCCAGCACCGTGGCCCTCCCCTGGGCCAGCCTCAGCTGTCAGTTCTGGAAACTCTTGCCTTAGTACTTTTCTGACCCTCTCTGTGTGGCCGACTGTGGTCCTAGCCTGCTTGTCATGGCTTACCTAGAGCCTTCTATGGCCTCTCGGATGCTCCCATGTCATGGACTGTTAACGTTTAAAAATAACTTTTGAGACCAACATGGTTGCCAGTTCTGTATTTCCTCCACATTGACAAAGTCGGCAACTAAGGACATTTAAAGAATATACCTTCATCCATGGCCACCATCATTTCATCAGGGAAAAGGCTTTCCAGCCCTGCAGTGTAAGAGGGACCCAGTCTCAGGAGGGAGGGTGATCCATCCACCTGAATACATTCAGCTTCAGAAAAACCTCGCCAGGTGGGGCCTGTTTGTCTCATCCCATGCAAGGCTGATGTGGCTGGGTCATTTCTGTCACCTGCGTGCAGACCCCACCCCAGGCCTCCCTGTCACAGACCCCCACCCTGGAGTCCAGTGGCCACGTTGCAGTCCCGTGGGCGGGGCTCAGTGGCAGCTCGGCTCACACACTCCTGTCTGGCTTTATTCCCTTTCACCCTGGGGGCCGTCACCATGTGGAGATGGTGTGTGGGCTAGCTCACCCCATGGTGTGTGGCTGTCAGAAATACTCGTTCCTTGGTGCCGAAAAGAAGAACTAGTGTTCAGACAAATAATTTTCTCAGCAAGGCAATTTTACTTTCTGCAGAAGGAGTGCTGCCTGTTAGCAATTCTGCCATGAGAGCACAGTTGAACAAAGAAAGGCAAGAATATTTATCCCTTATGCATTGGGTCCTTTAGACCTGACTGGCTAACAACTTAAAACTTTCCTGAATAGGTAAAGGCAAAGGAGAACAAAAGGCAAAGAGGAAGTTGCTTGCGAAAGAACTTAGAAAAGTGATAACATTTCCAAATAAGGAGGGCGTGTAGGCTGTGAGCTGGGACATGCTCGAGCATGTTTAGAACAAGTATCTTGGTTAAAGTACAAGGACATAGGATGTACTTATTCCCTTATGTCTAACAACTACATAGAATAGGACTTAACAAAGAGTTATTAGTATAAAAGCAAGGAGACTTGAAGGAAGTTAGTTTTTTTAAAAAAACTATTATTTCTAACACTTACGATTTATTCTTTAGTAAGAAGGGAAACTTTGAAGAGGACATTTTTTACTTGCCACAGTGGCACAGAGGACCCGCTCCCCTTGGGGCTTTTGGACTTGTTCCTGTGGGCCGTGTTCTCTGATCTGCCTGGGGCACGCAGTGATGCCTCCCTCTCACCTCCCCGGTTGTGGTGAAGGTGTAGGTTGGGTGGCCCTAGTGGGGGTGCATTAGAGGTGGCTGCTGAGGGTCTGCTGGCCCACTGCCCAGCATGCAGCGATGGGAGTGGGTTTGGGTAAGCTGGGCTGCTGCTCCACGTGAGGTGTGCTCTTCTTCCCGGCCTGGGATTTTTATGTCAGAATCAGCACCAGAAGGGCTCAAGGAGCCTTGGATGACGATCATTCGGCACCGCAGGCCCGTGCTTGGCTGCTCTTTCAGGGGCTTGGTCCTAACAGCCCGCCTCCTGCAGTGAGAGCTTAAGCAGGGCAGGGCCATGATCCATGTGTGCGGTTCATCCCATCCCACTGGATTGAAGGCAACTCCCTGTGGCAGAGGGGTGGCCAGCAGGGTGTGAAGAGCTGACCTCCTGCAGTGCCCGATGGAGGGCTCTGTGAGGGGGCCAGAGAGGGCTCACAGTGCCCTCCATATGTCAGGACAGACCTATTTGCCAGCTGGTACAGAATTGCACCCCTCTGTCCCTCTGTAAGGATGGACCCATTCACCAGCTTGTGCAGAACTGTGCCCCTCAGTCCCACTGAGGACACACCCATTCGCCAGCTGGTACAGAACTGTGCCCTTCTCCTGCTGTAAGGATGGACCCATTCGCCAGCTGGTACAGAACTGCCCCCTCTCTGTCCCACTGTGAGGACAGACCCATTCACCAGCTTGTGCAGTACTGCATCCCTCTGTCCCACTGGAAGGACAGACCCATTCACCATCTGGTGGGCATTTGGGTGACTTCATTTTGACCACGATGAATAAAGCTGTGGTGAATGTAGGTGTGTAGGTGTTTGCGTGGGTGTAGGTTTTCACCTATCTTGGATAGATCCCCAGGACTGGACTTGCTGGGTTATACGGTGGCTCTTTGTCTAACCCTTTGAGGAACTGCCAGACTTTCCAAAGCAGCTGCCCCATTTTACACCCCCGCCAGCAGTGTTGGAGGGTTCCCATCTCCCCACCTCACTGCCAGCACTTGTTGTTATGTATTTTGGATGTGGCTGTCCTATTGGGTGCAAAGTGGGGTCTTATGGTGATCTCATTTGCATTTTCCTGATAATTGATGGCTTCAAGCATCTTTTGATTTGCATATCTTCTTGGAATAAATGTCTCTTCAGATCCTTTGCCCATGTCCTGATTGGGTATTTTTCCTTTTACTGTTGAGTTGATTCCTTCTAGAATTTTTCTCCTGCTGTGCAGCCCATGCTCTCCAGGGCCATCACTGGTGCTGGTTCCTCATCCGTCTCATGCTCTCCAGGGCCCTGGCCTTCACTGGTGCAGGTTCCTCATCTGTCTCATGCTCTCTGGGGCCCTGGCCTTCGCTGGTGCAGGTTCCTCATCCGTCTCATGCTCTCTGGGGCCCTGGCCTTTGCTGCTGCAGGTTCCTCATCTGTCTCATGCTCTCTGGGGCCCTCGCCTTCACTGGTGCTGGTTCCTCATCCATCTCATGCTGTCCGGGGCCCTGGCCTTCATTGGTGCTGGTTCTTCATCCATCTGCTCCAGCCTCTTTTCCTCTGTGATCTCCTCCCCTCCCTTGGTGGTATTGCATATCCCACAGCTCAGAATCCCTCCTCAGTGGAGCGTTGGAACCTTAGGTGTCCCTCCAGCCCTGCCACCTTCTCGCCTGCTAACTTAGGGTCCTTCTGGATTGACCTGGGGTCTCCCTGTCAGTCCCAGGCCAAGGAAGGGACCTCTAGGACCCCACCCTACCCCTGCCTTCGCCAGTCATGGGCTGGCCTGTCCACTCCTCTTGAGCTGTCCCGTGTCCACGCACTTCTCACCCTCCTCTCCACCTCCTGGTCTAGGCCTAGCCTTGGCCTCTGGGCTCCTGCACTGTCTCCTCTTGGCCTCCCCACCCCGGTCTTGCCCCCGACAGTGGATTCTGTATGCAGAGCTCAAAGTGATCTTTAAAAGTGTGGATCTGATCGCATCGGTTCCTGCTCAGGAGGCTCCAGTGGCCTCCCTCCCAGTAAAGTAAAACCCAGAGTCTGGGCTGTGGCCTTTCAGGGTCCGCCCAGCATGACCCTCGCTACTGTAGACCTTTCTCATGGCCACACTACCCGCTCCAGCCCCATGGCCTCAGACTGCTGCCCGCTCTGCTCTGCCAGCCTCACTTCCAGGCCCTCTCATGCCAGGCCTTGCTGGTCCACTTGCCCTGGTGGTCACCTCCTCCACCGTGGGCGGTCCCTGGGTCTGTGCGTCAACACCACTGCACTGTGTTGACTTGGGCGTCACCTGCTCATGAAGCTGGGCCGTGGTCCACATGAAGTCACTCCTGGAGCGTTGCCGGGTCTAGGACGGGGCAGTGCACCTACTAGGAAAGGACAGGAACCAGGAAATCAAAGCAGCCCAGCCACAGGCTCTTCCCACGAGCCCCCTCAGCCGAGGGACCGGCAGGGGCACTACAGTCACTAGGAACACGGGCAGAGGGGCAGGAGCGTGGATTAACCACTTGGGTCTGGAGCGGGCGGCAGGGTGCCTTCCAGGGCAAGTGTGTCATCTGGGAGCTGGCATGGAGGCTGGGAGAGCTCAGGGCCCGCTGCCAGGGAGCCTGGGCTGGTCCTGACCCTACCTCTGCCCACTCCAGCTCACCAGCTCCGGCCTGCAGGTGCTGTGACTCAGGGCCTTGTGTCCTCGTCTGTAAAACACAGGTGGTCATGAGGGAGTAAATGAGCAGGTATGAGATAGGCAGGACACGAGGTGCTTCTAAATGACATCTTAAATAATGACAAGCAAATGAGAGAGCCTCCGTGCTCAGGTCAGTTCTGGCTCTGGCAGACTAGGGCAGGGCACCAGGGCAAATGGACCTCGGGTGACACACCCCCCAGGCAGGCCTTGCAGACTCCTCAGTCACCTGACTGCTGGCAGCAACGGCACCACCTGGCTGGTGGTGCAGGAGCTGCCGAGCTGGCAACTGTGCAGGCCTCGCACAGGAGTGCTGGGAGAGGGATGCTTGGGTCAGGTTTCCTGCACTCTGTAGCCGCCTCTCTCGCCTCTCAGCAAAACCGTGCAGAGCTGGCTTTGTGGGGATACGTGGGTTTTGTAAAGCGGTCACGGGGCTTCAGGTGTAGTTTGATGAAGGCTCCAGTTTACTTGGTTTCTTTTGGCTCTGCTGATGCATCAGATTCAACCTCAGGCCAGCTTCTCTTGAGGCGACAAATGGGTGTTATGGCTCCGGGCATTGCATCTGGACTCCACATGGAATGTGGAGGGATAGGCCCTCTCTCTCAGCGTACAGCTAGCGTTTCCAGCTTTCTCTGCCTCACTTGGCTCCTGGCTGAAGCAGTCCAGGGCAGGTGAGGGTCACAGGTTCACTGGCATGGGCCTCACTGTGGTGTTGGGGTCGTAAGACAGGTGCAGTCTCATCCCTGTCCCTGCACTCGATCCACTGCTATTCCCCAAGCCATGCATGCCACGGTGACGGAGTGGGACCCCTCCCTCGGCGGCTGTGAGGATGGATGGGGAAGTGAGACACAAGCGGGAGGTGCTCTCTATTTGCTGTTGTGGCAACTGCCCCGTGATGGCGAGTGGGAGTGCTGGCATCATCAGTCCGTTCTCTAGTGAGGATGGTGACTCCCTGGCTCTGACAGTGTGAGCTCCCGTGTCCTTGGGCCAAGTGCCCTGCTGGTCCTGCATTGCTCTGTTGCCCTTGCTGAGACACCTCGGCCTTTCGATCAGTGTCTAGCCTCAGATTGGAGTCGCCATTTCCCAGAGGAGCCCCCTCCAGTGGGATCCACACTAGGCCTTGCTGCCCCATTGCCCCCCAGGAGGCCTCCCCGTGCCAGCAGGAGTCTGTCTGAAAGTGCCTCTTTAGAATGCCTCTCATACTTCGGCGAGAGGCAGAAGTGCCAGAGAATCCCTGATGGCTCGCTGTCCACTCTGGAGACCCAGGAGGTGGCCATGAGCTGTCCCTCCCCTCGCCTACCCCATGCCATGGCGTTCAGCCACCTGCCCCGGTGCTGCCCTCTGTGCTGCCCAAGCGTGTCTCCTCCTCTCATGCCCCTTTCTAACTCCATGTACATTTTAGAATCAGCTTGTCAATTATTATTTGTTTAAAAAAAAGCTTTCTGTAATTTTTTGGGATTACCTTGAATCTGTGGGTAAAGAACTGGTATCATAACAATATTGTCATCCAGCCCATGGACACAGCCAGGCCGGCCTTTCATAACAATATTATCGTCCAGCCCATGGACACGGCCAGGGTGGCCTTTCATAACAGTATTGTCATCCGGCCCACAGACACCGCCAGGCCAGCCTTTCATAACATAGTATATCGTCCAGCCCATGGACACAGCCAGGCCGGCCTTTCATAACAATATCATCATTAGTCCACAGGCACGGCCAGCCGGCCTTTCATAATAGTATTGTCGTCCAGCCCATGGACACGGCCAGGCTGGCCTTTCATAACAATATCATCATTAGTCCACAGGCACGGCCAGCCGGCCTTTCATAAGAGTATTGTCATCCAGCCCATGGACACGGCCAGGCTGGCCTTTCATAACAATATTATCGTCCAGCCCATGGACACGGCCAGGCCGGCCTTTCATAACAGTATTGTCGTCCAACCCACAGACACGGTAAGGCTGGCCTTTCAAAACAATATCATCGTCCGACCCACAGGCACAGCCAGGCTGGCCTTTCTCTTATTTGTGTTCTTCTCCTCTTGTTGGCTGCAACTCCACAGAAATAATGTGACTTCCGTGTACTTCCTTGTATCCTGTGACCTGCGTAGATTCACTCGCTGATTAGTTTCTGGAGCTTCTTTGTAGATTCCTTGGGATTTTCTTTTTTTTTTTTTTTTTTTTTGAGATGGAGTCTCACACTGTCGCCCAGGCTGGAGTGCAGTGGTGCAACCTTGGCTCACTGCAAGCTCCTCCTCCTGGGTTCATGCCATTCTCCTGCCTCAGCCTCACAAGTAACTGGGACTACAGGTGCCCACCACCACGCCTGGCTAATTTTTTTTTTGTATTTTTAGTAGAGACGGAGTTTCACCATGTTAGCCAGGATGGTCTCGATCTCCTGCCCTCATGATCCGCCTGCCTCAGCTTCCTGAAGTGGTGGGATTACAGGTGTGAGCCACCGCGCATGGCCGGGATTTTCTATATAGATGTACACGTCTCTGTGACTGAAGACAGTTTTACTCTTCATTTTCAATCTTTATGCTTCTTAGGTCTTTCCCCCTTATTCCCAGGTAAACTTCTAATATGAGGAGTAAAAGTAGTAAAAGCACACATACCTGCCTCGTTCCCCATCTTACGGGGAAGCATTCCATCTTTTGCTGTAAGCATCCTAGATGTTTGTTTTGTTTTTTATTTAACAGGCTCTCTGTATCAGGTTGAGGGAGTCCGCTTCTTTTTTCTAGTTAAGGAAACTAGGAACTAAACTCAAGGAAGTTTTAAACTAGAATGAGTGTTGAATTTTGTCACATGCTTTTTCTGCATAATTTATTGAGGTGTTTTTCTCCTTGTTAAATTTGCTCTGTTGATACGATCATTACACTCATGGATGTTTGAATGTTGAACCAACCTTGTATCCCCTGGGTAAGTGTACTATCTCTTTCATATATTGTTGAATTCATTTTTCTAAAATTGTATTGAAGATTTTTGCTGCAGGGTTTGTGAGTGATATGTGGGCTTCCTTCCTTTAGATTATCTGTTTGGGTTTTGTTATCAGGGTAGTGTGAGCCTCGTACAATGTGTATCTCCTCTCTGTTTTCTAGGGGATTGCACGATACTGATATTGAAGCCTGTTGTGCCTGTGTATTTGCAGCAATGTTTTTAAGCACAAATTGAATTCTTGCCATACTTATAGAGCTATTTAGGTTTTCTATTTCTTTTTGAGTCAGTTTTGATATAATTCATGTCTTTTAAGGAATTTTTCTATTTAATCTTAGTTGTCAAATTTATGGGCCTGATAGGATTTTTATTTCCTTAACATTCTTTTAATGTTGGATCTGCAGTCAGGTTCAGTCTTTCGTTCTTGATCTTGGTAATTTGCTAGTGTGATTTTTCTTCCTCTTGACCTGTCTAGGCAGAGTTGTGTAACGTTTTGAATGCTTTTTAATTTTATTATTTCTATTTTTGGTCTGTTTGCTATTTTATTAATTATTGAACTACCTTTATTATCTCTGTTCTACTTCCTTTCTGTTTAATTTACTGGCTTCTTTAGGTGGACTTTCTAGACATTGATTTTATTCTTTTCTCTTTTCTAATATAAGAATTTAAAGCAGTAATTTTCTTGTAAGTACTGTTTTAACTGCATCCCGTAGCTTTGTGTGTGTGTGTTTGTTTAAATGTGTTTTCTGCTTGTTTGAGGTAGGAGGTAGTACCCGGTACCATGACTGTAAGTAGAGGTCTCCTCCGGGCCTTTTACTGGGACAAGCATCATGGAAGGTGGCCCCTCAGCAGTGCCCTTCTGCCTGGCTGCCCTTCCTTGACTGGCGGCTCTCATTCCCCACTCCCTTCATCACGTCTTGGATTTTCTGGTTGGCAACCTCCTGTTCCCACGATGGACTTGGCAGGGTGATCTGATGCCTGAGGGGTTGCCAGGTTGGGTAAGGAGGCCTTGTTCACTTTGATCCTGCATGGTGCTAACAGTTTGTGAGGGAGGCGCAAATGAGACGAGATCCTGCCTGGAAAGAGAAAAGCCTGACCCACCGCATACAGGAAACGGGCTGCCTTCATTCCAGCACTAATGGCTCCACGAGGATGTTTCAGTGGGGGCATGAGTGAGAGGCCCTGACACATGGGAGTCTAGAGGAGTGGAGAGGTCAGCTTGGAGCAGAGAAGAGTGTGGGCCGTGACCTGCCTGGCCCTCCCAGGGGAGTTATCTGGGCAGGTGTTGGTGCTGGGGCCATTGCCCACAGTGGCAATGTGACCAGACAGCTGCTCCTGGGTCAGCAACCAGGGCTTGGTTGTCTGCATCTGACCTAGGAAAGCGTTAAGGCAGGGATATGTCCGGCTCATTCAGGAGCAGCAGAGACCTGTGGGCCAGGAGTGAAGTTAACCCAGGGGCAGTGTGGGGAGATGAAGTCGGAGGTGCAGGAGGCTGCCCATATGGGCCTAGAGCCCAGGGGCGGCGTGGGGAGGTGAAGTCGGAGGTGCAGGAGGGCAGCGTGGGGAGGTGAAGTCGCAGGTGCAGGAGGGCGGTGTGGGGAGGCCATCCACGTGGGCCTAGATCAGTGCTGGAGGGACTTTGGCTTTGACCGGAATGAGATGTGGAACCATTGGTGAGTTCTGAGGTGTGGACTGGCAAGATCTGAAGTGTCTTTAGCAGGATCGCTTGAGCCTGCTGTGTACATAATGTGATGGGATGCAGTGGCGAGTGGGCCGGGGACGGGAGGCGGAGTGGCAGCCCAGGGAGAGGGACAGGAGGCTGTGTGGCAACCCAGGGTGAGGAGAGGACTGGTGGGAGCGGGGGTGAGGGGCAGTTTGCTTCCGCATACTTCTCACAGTGTTAAGCCAGTGGTTGGACAAAGAGGCATGTTTGCGAGCTGGAGGCACTGGAAGCTCTTCAAAGCCTCAGAGGCCAGCTGCAGGAGGCAGCCCTGACCAAGGCCCCAGGGAAGAAAGCTCCTGTCCCTGCGGTTCCCCCGTCTGTGGTAACCTTATGGCTCCTTGCCCTCCTTTGCCCACACCCTCTCTAGCCTGCTGGGTGCCTGTTCTGGGGGGCACTCTTACTCCTCTGTGTGCCACAGGCTCTGCCCACCCAGGGTGGATATCAGGAGATGGGCCCTGCTCCTGTAGGCTTGGCTGGGGTGGTGGTGCCAGGCTTGCTGCCACGTGTGGGCCCGAAGGCCTGCTTGGTGCAGGCCCGAGGTGATGCCTAAGGGGCTGCAGGGGCCATTTGGGCTGTACTTGAAAGGGTCGCTGTGGCTCCCCAGTTTCCACCAGGCCAGGGTCCTCCCTGCACTTGGTGTGTGTGCCTGCGGCCAGGCTGGGGTACGGTTGCCCTGGTGCTTCTCTCTCCAGGGATGGGGGTGGCGAACCCCTGGTGGGAGACGGGTTGGTCTTCCCAGTTGCTTTCAAGGTCATGCTTGGAACTGTAACCTGGGACTGTCCTGGCCTCCTTGTGTCTCACTGGGCCTGGGTGTGAGAACCGTCTCACCCGGGGCCACTCAGAAGTGTGCAGGGGGTGAGGATCGCTGGCCTCCCTGGGCCATGGCGCAGTTGCCTTTATTCTCCTGCTGGCTTTCCGAGGAGAACTGACCGCGAGAGGGACCTTTCTGCAGGGAGGGCTCGTGGCTGGGCCTCCTGTCTGTGGGGTATTTGGGGGTGGTTGCAGCGGGGGAGGAAGGTGGTCCTCACAGTGGCTGATTGGTGGGGCCCGGCTGCCACCCACCCCAGCCAGAGCTTACCTGCGCCGTCTCTCTCCGCCTGCCTTTCTGCCCCCCCCACCCCGGCCTCTTGCTGGGTGTCTGCCTGTCCCTCTCTGTCCTGGCTCTTGGGCCCCCTCCTCTTTCTCTGTGGGAGTCACTGCTGCTCTTGTCTCTGTTCCCTTCTCTCTTTCTCTGTGCCTTTGCCTCTTTCTGTTTGCTACCCTTTCCCTACTCTTGTTGACCTCTCTGCTGTTTTCTCTGTCTCCGTGTGTCTCTCGGCCCTCTATCCACCTGTCCATCCGTCTGTCTCTGTCTCCCCCACTCTGCCTGTGCATCCCTGCTCGCTGTGGCCTTCTGGGCCCTCACTCTCTGCTGCCTTCCTCCCCTGCCTTCGCTCCTGGCTCCTTCTCGGCCCCCAGGCACACGGCACAGCAGGAGACCAACAAGACCATCTCAGCCAGCGCCACCACTGTGAAGCAGATGGCCCAGCTGCTGCGCAGCTCCTGCCCGGTATGTTCCTGGAATCTCGGGCTGGGAGGGAGGAGAGGAATGGACCCTTGTGCCTGTAATGGGAGCAGGGACATCACACGAGGCAGGATACAGGGAGGCTGATATGTGTGGATGGACACAGACTGGCCTGGCACCCAGCTTCACGTGGCTCCATGGCTCAGAACCTATGTTCAGTCATTCGGGTAGCAGCCGTGTGCCGACCACGTGCCGGGAGCTGGTGTGGCTGCCCGCACTCTTGCTCTCCTTGGCTTATGCAGTAGTGGGGACAAGAGCACCCTGGGTCTTCCTGGCCAGGCCTTACTGGAAGCTGATGGCCCGCCATTGTTTGTTTCACCATCCTCTCCCCCGCCCTGCATCCCCTGCCCTTCTGCTGCATCCGCCACCCAAGACCACCTTCCCTATCCCCTCATGTACACCCTCCCTATCCCCTCACCTCCCCTGGTGCCTTACCAGACGCATGGGCCTCAGGCCAGACATATGGCTGTGGCAGTGGCCATCACCATACCCACTGCCACAGACATCACCACTGTCCCAGCTCAGCTGCCCCAGGGCCACTCCCTCCCTCATCTCCACCCTGTCCCACTGCCACAGCCGTCACCACTGTCCCAGCTCAGCTACCCCAGCGCCGCTCCCTCCCTCATCTCCACCCTGTCCCACTGCCACAGCCGTCACCACTGTCCCAGTTCAGCTACCCCAGCGCCGCTCCCTCCCTCATCTCCACCCTGTCCCCACTTCTTTTTTTTTTTTTTTTGAGACGGAGTCTTGCAGGCACCCGTCACCATGCCCAGCGAACTTTTGTGTTTTTAGTAGAGGTGGGGTTTCACCATGTTGCTCAGGCTAGTCTTGAACTCCCGGCTTCAAGTGATCCGCCCATCTTGGCCTCCCAAAGTGTTGGGATTACAGCTGTGAGCCACCACGCCTGGCCCTGTCCCCACTTCTCACCGTCCCAACACCCTCCGCTCTACCATACCAGGTCAGGGCCCAGTCGCTGAAGATTGGAGGGTACTTGTCACAAAAGATTAAGTGCTGCTGAACCCTAAGATTTTATGGGGCAGGAGTGAGCAAGCTGCGGCCCGCTGGCCATACCTGCTTCATGCTGCACCTGCTTCATGCTGCACCTGCTTCATGCATACAGTGTGAGCCGCTGGCCATACCTGCTTCATGCTGCACCTGCTTCATGCGTACAGTGTGAGCTGCTGGCCATACCTGCTTCATGCTGCACCTGCTTCATGCGTTTGGTGTGAGCTGCTGGCCATGCCTGCTTCATGCATGCAGTGTGAACCACTGGCTGCACCTGCTTCATGCTGCACCTGCTTCATGCATACAGTGTGAGCCGCTGGCCTCACCTGCTTCATACTGCCCCTGCTTCATGCGTTCGGTGTGAGCTGCTGGCCATGCCTGCTTCATGCATGCAGTGTGAGCCACTGGCTGCACCTGTTTCATGCTGCACCTGCTTCATGCGTACGGTGTGAGCTACTGGCCATACCTGCTTCATGTGTACAGTGTGAGCTGCTGGCTGCACCTGCTTCATGCTGCACCTGCTTCATGCGTACAGTGTGAGCCACTGGCCGCACCCGCTTCATGCTGCACCTGCTTCATGCGTATGGTGTGAGCTGCTGGCTGCACCTGCTTCATGTGCACAGTGTGAGCCGCTGGCTGTACCTGCTTCATGTGTACAGTGTGAGCCGCTGGCTGTACCTGCTTCATGTGCACGGTGTGAGCTGCTGGCCATACCTGCTTCATGCATACGGTGTGAGCTGCTGGCTGTACCTGCTTCATGTGCATGGTGTGAGCCGCTGGCTGTACCTGCTTCATGCATACGGTGTGAGCCGCTGGCTGTACCTGCTTCATGTGCACAGTATGAGTGAGACGCCAACCTGCCCCTGCCGTAGGTGCTGCCCATAGCTGCTCTCACTGCCTTGGGAGGACTGGGGTTACAGGTTCAACCTGCTGCAGAGCCAGCAGCGTGGATTAGCATTCCTGCAGGGGAAACGCATGCCGCCTTCCCTGTGGAAAATACACGTGACGTGGACAGTGCTGCGTTGGGTGTGGTCAGCAGTGAGAAGAAGCGGAGAGTTAGGCAGGCCACAATGTGGTGGGGCTCAAAGACCGCATGCCCCCATGCAAGAAAACACACAGTGTGTGGTTCTGTTTTTGTGAAACATCCAGAAAATGCAAACTCTGGAGACCAAAAGTGGACAAGCAGTTGTCGGGGTTGGGAGCAGGAGTTGGTTTTGGGGTGCCAGCAGGCAGGCGCAGGGCCCGTTCTGGCGTGATGGGGAAGTTCTAAAACTGGGTTGTGGGGATGGCTGTACAACTAAGAGTTACTGAACTCGACACTGAAAAGTGGGTGAATTTTATCAGATCTCAGTTATGCAGTACTAAAACTTGTACTTAAAAAAATAGAACTAGTTCAAAAGTTAGTTACACTAAAAAACCGTGTGACAGAGGCAGCAGCCCCCTGTCCAGTGATGGGGTGGCTGGAGTCTCCCTAAAGGCAGATGACAGGAGCGCTGGGAGCTTTGTGCTGAGCGGCCTGGAGCCTCTCTGTGCACAGGCCACTCGGCCATGGCTGCCCTGCGGGGACCACTCTTTGGGGACTGGGTGCTGCCCTGGCCTGTGCCCTCGGGCGGTGATGTCAGCAGCAGCATGGCCAGCACTGACGCCTGTGTCTGGCCTCTTCCTCTGTAGCTTTGTTCTTCATTTTCTGACTCAGGTATGCCTGAGTCACTTACTCATTTACTCATTCATCCGAGAATACACGCTGGGCCCTCTTACGGGAGGCGCTGGGCCCTCTTACGGGAGGCACTGTGCTTACGTGGGGTGCTGAGCAAGGCCCTACATGGTGGAGGGTTGCGATTCTGAGAGGTGTTTCTGTGGGGTGAGAGCAGGCTCGGGTGGTCCGCGCAGGCCGTTTCCTCGTGAAGTGAATGGCTCCTTCACACGGCTTGGTGGGCACAGTCAGTGCCTACCACATCTTTGACTTTATGGGCTGTGGACGCTTCGATGAGATGTAGTACCTTCGATCGTGGGAAGAGGTCAAGGCTGTGATCGGCTGCTCCCAGTGCCCCTTGGTCATCAGAGGTTTACCCCAGACCAGTCTGCCTGAGCCTTGGCTCTCTCCAATCTTCTGATAGCCATGGGGTGGGTGCTAGAAGGAAGCTGTGGGTTCCTTGGTGCTCCTGCTGGTGGGTGGCGCCCATGGTGAGCCAGAGCAATGGGGCTGACCCCACGGCTGCTTGTCCAGCCCCACCCCAGCTCAGTGCTTCTCCAGCTCCAGTTCTGGAGCAGGTGCCTGGTGGGCACTGAGGTGTGGTGGCAAACGTCCCAGCAGGAAGGAACTGGGGTTGGTGGACCCTGGAGGCCATGGGGAACCCAGGTACAGTCGAGATGCTGGGGAGGGGGATGGTTCTGGCAGTGACCCCGCCACCTGTGTGACCACAGACAAGCCACTCAGGACTCAGGGCTGCCATGTCCTGTGCTGTGGAAGAGGAAGGAGTCACAGATAAGCCACTCGGGACTCAGGGCCGCCGTGTCCTGTGCTGTGGAAGAGGAAGGAGTCACAGATAAGCCACTTGGGACTCAGGGCCGCCATGTCCTGTGCTGTGGAAGAGGAAGGAGTCACAGATAAGCCACTCGGGACTCAGGGCCATGGTATCCTGTGCCGTGGAAGAGGAAGGAGTCACAGATAAGCCACTCGGGACTCAGGGCCACCATGTCCTGTGCTGTGGAAGAGGAAGGAGTCACAGACAAGCCACTCAGGACTCAGGGCCACAGTCTCCTGCGCTGTGGAAGGGGCATCACAGTGCTTCTCGTGGAGGTGGTGCGGGGCCAGGTTTATGTGCCTTGAGTAGCTCCTGGCTCCGGCAGGTGGTGTTGACCCCTGCACTGGATTTTGTGGTCATGGTGTCGCTGGGGACTCTGGGTGTGCCTGTGGAGACAGCGGTGACACTGGGGGGATGTAGTTGATGGCGAGCCCCATTCTGAGTGTGGGAAGGTGGGACGTCGGTGCGGGAGGAGGTGTGGGTGGTGGGGGCTCTGGGGCAGGGTCAGACCTCCCATGTCGTGCCAGCTGTGCCTTCTCTCTGCAGCAGGAGCGTCCTCAGCTGGACCGGCTGAAAACCCAGCTCTCGGATGCCATTCAGTGCTATGGAG
Source organism: Rhinopithecus roxellana (assembly GCF_007565055.1). Lineage (NCBI taxonomy): Eukaryota > Metazoa > Chordata > Mammalia > Primates > Cercopithecidae > Rhinopithecus > Rhinopithecus roxellana. The sequence continues at coordinate 6,678,145 of NC_044565.1, forward strand.
TGGTGCAGAAGGTGAGGTGCAGGGGGGCGGCAGGGGCCTGCAGGCCAGGTAGGGTGGGCCTCGGTTCCCAGAGCACCCTCATGGCTGTCTTATCCCTGTGGGCCTGGTGCACCCCCATCCCCAAAGGCAGAGAAGCGGGTCATCCTTGCACACAGTCTCTAGGCAGCCAGGATCCAGACTGTGCCTCAGGGCTTGTGTCCTAGAGGACATTTACCCTCAAGAGCTGACCCACAGCAGCTCTGGGGAAGCAGGAAGAACAGGTCTCACCTGACTCTGACAGGTGAGGAAACGGGGGCCCAGAGAGCTCCCATGCATGAACAGATGCCATCCAGCGTCTCGCTGGCAGAGCTCAGCCCCGGCCCCAGCAGCCTCTTCTGGGAGTGGCAGGCGTGTTTTGCTGCACCATCATCCAGAGCCCTGCACTCAGCTGACCATTTCTTCTCTCTTCCCCACCTTTTTTGCTCTTCCTGTGTTCTTCTCGTCCTTTTTCCAACAGAAAATTGCAGAAAAGTCCAGAGCGCTGCTTCCCATGGCGCAGAGGGGCAGTAAACAGGTGGGTGCCAAGTAGTGACTGTGGGTCAGTGACTATTAGGGGACAACCCAGAATCCACTGCCATCTGTGCTCCATGGAAGGGCTGGGAGGGCCAACGGCAGGGGTCTCATCTGAGGGGTGCTATGAGGTACAGCCTTGAAAACGTGAGCATTTTGACCTTTGGGCCCTGGCACAGTGCCTGACAAGGGCTCAGCTCCCAAAGAATGACTGTGGATGGTTCCATGTGCTGGGCAGGACTCACTGATCAGACCAGCCCTCTTGCTGAGAGCCGTTGTAAAACCTGGGTTAAAACACACGCACACATGGCTGGGCACAGTGGCTCACGCCTGTAATCCCAGCACTTCGGGAGGCCGAGGTGGGCAGATTACCTGAGGTCAGGAGTTCAAGACCAGCCTGGCCAACATGGAGAAACCCCACCTCTGCTAAAAATACAAAAATTATCCAGGCATGGTGGCAAGCACCTGTAATCCCAGCTACATGGGCGGTTGAGGCAGGAGAATTGCTTGAACCCAGGAGGCAGGGCCGAGGTTCCAGTGAGCAGAGATCACGCCACTGCACTCCAGCCTGGGTGACAGAGTGAGATTCTGTCTCAAAAACAAGAAAAACACAGGCACATGCACACAGAAAAACACACACATAGATGCACACAGACACGTAGACACACAGATAAACACAGATTCACAGAGATAAACAGAGACACAGACATGCAGAGACATGCAGAGACAGAAATACAGACACACAGACACACAAATACAGACATGCAGAGACACATGCAGATAAACACAGACGTGCAGAGATGCAGATAAACACAGACAGGCAGACACATGCAGGTAAACACGCAGAGACACAGATAAACACAGATGCACAGAAATGCAGATAAACACAGACACGCAGACACATGCAGATAAACACCTAGAGACACAGATAAACAGACATGCAGACACACAGATAAACATGGACACGCAGACACACATGCAGATAAACAGACACAGATAAACACAGACACACAGACATGAGACACAGATGAACACAGACACGCAGACACATATGCAGATAAACAGACACATAGAGACACAGATAAACACAGACACGCAGACACGAAGAGACACAGATAGACACGAAGGGACGCAGATACACAGACACGAAGAGACGCAGATACACAGACACGAAGAGACGCAGATACACAGACACGAAGAGACGCAGATACACAGACACGAAGAGACGCAGATACACAGACACGAAGAGACGCAGATACACAGACACGAAGAGACGCAGATACACAGACACGAAGAGACGCAGATACACAGACACGAAGAGACGCAGATACACAGACACGAAGAGACGCAGATACACAGACACGAAGAGACGCAGATACACAGACACGAAGAGACGCAGATACACAGACACGAAGAGACGCAGATAAACACAGACATGCAGAGACAGATAAACATAGACCCACAGACACACAGATAAACACAGACACGCAGACACGAAGAGACGCAGATACACAGACACGAAGAGACGCAGATAAACACAGACATGCAGAGACAGATAAACATAGACCCACAGACACACAGATAAACACAGACATGCAGACACGAAGAGACGCAGATACACAGACACGAAGAGACGCAGATACACAGACACGAAGAGACGCAGATAGACACTAAGAGACGCAGATACACAGACACGAAGAGACGCAGATACACAGACACGAAGAGACGCAGATACACAGACACGAAGAGACGCAGATAAACACAGACATGCAGAGACAGATAAACATAGACCCACAGACACACAGATAAACACAGACACGCAGACACGAAGAGACGCAGATACACAGACACGAAGAGACGCAGATAAACACAGACATGCAGAGACAGATAAACATAGACCCACAGACACACAGATAAACACAGACACGCAGACACGAAGAGACGCAGATACACAGACACGAAGAGACGCAGATAAACACAGACATGCAGAGACAGATAAACATAGACCCACAGACACACAGATAAACACAGACACGCAGACACGAAGAGACGCAGATACACAGACACGAAGAGACGCAGATAAACACAGACATGCAGAGACAGATAAACATAGACCCACAGACACACAGATAAACACAGACACACAGACACGAAGAGACGCAGATACACAGACACGAAGAGACGCAGATACACAGACACGAAGAGACGCAGATAAACACAGACATGCAGAGACAGATAAACATAGACCCACAGACACACAGATAAACACAGACACACAGACACGAAGAGACGCAGATACACAGACACGAAGAGACGCAGATAAACACAGACATGCAGAGACAGATAAACATAGACCCACAGACACACAGATAAACACAGACACGCAGACACGAAGAGACGCAGATACACAGACACGAAGAGACGCAGATACACAGACACGAAGAGACGCAGATAGACACTAAGAGACGCAGATACACAGACACGAAGAGACGCAGATACACAGACACGAAGAGACGCAGATACACAGACACGAAGAGACGCAGATAAACACAGACATGCAGAGACAGATAAACATAGACCCACAGACACACAGATAAACACAGACACGCAGACACGAAGAGACGCAGATACACAGACACGAAGAGACGCAGATAAACACAGACATGCAGAGACAGATAAACATAGACCCACAGACACACAGATAAACACAGACACACAGACACGAAGAGACGCAGATACACAGACACGAAGAGACGCAGATACACAGACACGAAGAGACGCAGATAAACACAGACATGCAGAGACAGATAAACATAGACCCACAGACACACAGATAAACACAGACACGCAGACACGAAGAGACGCAGATACACAGACACGAAGAGACGCAGATACACAGACACGAAGAGACGCAGATACACAGACACGAAGAGACGCAGATAGACACTAAGAGACGCAGATACACAGACACGAAGAGACGCAGATACACAGACACGAAGAGACGCAGATACACAGACACGAAGAGACGCAGATAAACACAGACATGCAGAGACAGATAAACATAGACCCACAGACACACAGATAAACACAGACACGCAGACACGAAGAGACGCAGATACACAGACACGAAGAGACGCAGATAAACACAGACATGCAGAGACAGATAAACATAGACCCACAGACACACAGATAAACACAGACACACAGACACGAAGAGACGCAGATACACAGACACGAAGAGACGCAGATAAACACAGACATGCAGAGACAGATAAACATAGACCCACAGACACACAGATAAACACAGACACGCAGACACAAAGAGACACAGATAAACAAACAGGTGTGCAGAGACACATGCAGATAGACACAGACATGCAGACACACAGAGAAACACAGACATGCAGACACACAGAGACACGCAGATAGACACAGACATGCAGACACACAGATAGACATGCAGACACACAGAGACACACAGATAGACACAGACGTGCAGAGACACATGGATCCAACGTGGGGAAGCGTCAGACCAGGCCTAGGGAGGCACATGTTCCCAGATGACTCAGGCTCATCATCACTTCCTTCTCACCCCCAGGACATTTGCCAGCTTGTGTCTCATCTTATCGAGACTGAATAGCAGTGGTGGCTTATAGCTTTAGTGGTCTTACTGGGCTGGAGAGTCAAAAATTAGAGCTTGGGACCCTTAGGAATAAAACCCTGGAGCACAAGGGGATTGCAGCACTCAGGTTTTCCCTGTGAGGCAGGCTTTTGCTGATCCATATTCGCTGGTGTGTGCGTGATGTGAGAGTCTAAGACGTCAAGCAACAAGTACTTTACAGGAAAAGCTGAACAGAAGTCAGAGTGCCCTCAGAATACTAAGAAGACAAAAGTTGATTTTAAGGCCCACCCAGGAGGAGGGACTCTTGGAAACACAAGTTCCGCTTGAGACCATGAGAGATGATGGTAAACCAGAAGTAGACCAGCCCTGACCAACCAAACCTAAAGCATAGCCTGGAATCATGTCTATGTGGTCTCTCCAAAGACAGAGGACAATTCCATCATCTAGAATCTCTGCAATTTTTCATACAGTGTTTGGGATTTAAGCCAAAGTCATTAGGCATCACAGGTACCAGGATCCAATGACTAAAGCCAAGGAAAAACAGGAAGTAGAAACTGACCAACAGGTGATGCAGATAATCAGATGGTTGGTCGGACACTCAGCTTAAAATACCTACAGGTTAAAACTCCAAAATCCAAAATCCTCCAAAATCAGAAACTTTTTGAGTGCCAACATGATGCACAAAGGAAATGCTCTTTGGAACATTTAGGTTTTTGGATTTTTGATGAGGGATGTTCATCCAATAAGTGCAATGCAGATATTCCAAAATCTGAAAAAAAAAATCAAAAATCTGAAAACAAGTTCAAAATCTGAAACACTTCTGGTCCCAAGCATTCTGAATGAGTGACACTCAATCCGTTTTATTAACATGTGAAAGGAAATAATAAATGGTACAGACTTTTACCAGAGAACTTACATTTTATTTTAAAAAGAGAGTTCTAGTATTGAACAATACCATAACTAAAGTTAAGAATTTAGTGGGTTAGCTAAATCTCCACATAGACAAAGCAGAAAAAAAGATTAGTGAATTAGAAGGCAGGGCATAAGAAAACTTATATTGAAACACAAAAGAAAAAATGATAAAAAATCTAAAGAATATAGAGTCCTAGATGAACAGGAGAGAGAGAAAATGGACAGAAATAATATTTGAAGAGGTAACCGCTGCAAGTTTTCCAAAACTGTGCAAATACTTCAAGTCACAGATTCAAGAAGCTCTATGAATAGATAAATTTCTCCTTTTAAAAAACCACCCTTGCTGGGCATGGTGGTTCACGCCTGTAATCCCAGCACTTTGGGAGGCCGAGGTGGGCAGATCACCTGAGGATGGGAGTTCGAGACCAGCCTGACCAACATGGAGAAACCTCGTCTCTACTAAAAGTACAAATTAGCTGGGCTTGGTGGCACATGCCTGTAATCCCAGCTACTCAGGAGGCTGAAGCAGGAGAATCACTTGAACCCAGGAGGCAGAAGTTGTGGTGAGCTGAGATTGTGCCATTGCACTCCAGCCTGGGCAACAAGAGTGAAACTCCATTTCAAATAAAAAAACAAAACAAAAACCACCCTTGGCCGGGTGCAGTGGCTCATGCCTATAATCCCAGCATTTTGGGAGGCCGAGGCAGGTGGATCACTTGAGATCAGGAATGAGTTCAGCCTGACCAACATGGTGAAACCCTGTCTCTACTAAATATACAAAAATTAGTCAGGTGTAATGACAGGTGCCTGTAATCCCAGCTACTCAGGAGGCTGAGGCACGAGAATTGCTTGAACCTGGGCGATGGAGGTTGCAGTGAGCCAAGAGCACGCCATTGCACTCCAGCCCGGGGGACAGAGCGAGAGACTGTCTCAAAACAAAGCACCCTTGGTCATAGCATTATAAAAATTTGAAAACCAAAGACAAAAAATCTTAGAAAAGCAGATTCAAACTAGAAAAAAAAAATGTTAAGAGCACATTCAAGTCAGAGAAAAAAGTCATGTGATTTTTAAAGGGACAAGACTGACACCTGACTTTCTTAGAAGAAACGATGGAACCCAGAAGACAGTGGAAGTGTGCCTTCAAAAAGCTTGAGAAACATAACTAATCTCCAGCTGCACCCTGGAGAAGACGTGCTTCAGAAATAAAGGCAAAGTGAAAACAGTTTTAGAGAGACAAAATGAGAGAACTCCTCGTCAACAGAACCCCCTCAGGTGGAAAAGGAGTGATCTCAGAGATAGCACGTCCCGGAGGAGGGAGTGAGAGACACTGGAAACAGTTGATGTGGTCGTGCCCGGGTTAATGTTGACCATGAAACGGTGATGATGAGGACTGGCGGGCTTCAGATACTGTCAGGTGTGTGCTATTGACAAAATGGCCCAGAAGACAGAGGGGAGGCAAATGGCGTTAAAGTGTCGTGATGTCCTCGCATCGTCAGAGAGGTAACATACACGTTGAAGGCAGACTGAGCAAGCCAAGGATGGGTGCTGCGTTATGTAGTAATATATGCAATCGCTAAGGCAGAAATCAATGAAATACAAAACAGACATACAGTAGGAAGGTTAGCAAAGCCAAAAGAATTGGCTCTTTGAAAGGATTGTTAAACCCCTACAAGATTAATCAGGATACAAAGAGAAAACACAGATGACCAGTATCAGAGTGAAAACGGGTAGATCATTACCAGTCCTACACATTAAAAAAAGAAAAACGTAGGGACGTTATGAACGTCGATAAATTCGACAGCTTTGAGGAAACTTTTTTTTTAGAAAACTGTAATTTACCAAGAGGTACAGAAAGTCTGGGATGTTGAATATTTATTAAAAAATTAAATCCGTAAATTAAAAATATCCCACAAAGAAAACTCTAGACCTCAATAGCTGTATGGGTGAATTCAGTCCCGTATTTGTGCAGTAGCTAGCAGCAGTTTACACACACACACAGAGAGAATACGGCAGGGAGGAAACACACCTTGTCTGCCTCATGAGGCCCCAGTAGCTTGATTCCAGATTCTTACAAGGATCCCAGGAAGGAAAATAACATGCTAGTCTCTCTTATGAACATAGAGACAAAAATCCTAAATATTAGTAACTTCAATCAATCAACGTGTAAAAGGATGATACATCATTATAAAGTGGGGTTGATTGTAGGGATGCAGGGCTGATTTGCATTCAGAGTCTGGGTATGATTCACCACGGAATACAGAAGAAGTGAGGATATGTGTACAGGTTATTTCAACAGATAGGAAAAGCACTTGATACAATTCAACACTCCAGGAGGCTAAAAAAATCCTGGCAAACTAGGAATAGATAAGAATGCCTTTAATCTGCCAGAAGGTATCTTCAAAAACCCTACAGTTAACGTTATACTTACTGAGGAGATGTTAACATCTTTTCTCCTAAGATAGAGGATAAAACGAGGTCATCTAGTACTATTGTTTCTGTTCCCCATTGTGCCAGAAGTCGTCTCCAACGCTGTATGGCATGAAAAACAAAGTAAGATTGAGAAGAAACTGTGTTTCGTAGACAGCACGATTATGTCCATGGAAAATCTGAACGCATCTGTAGCGTGCTGTTAGAATTCATCAGTGAATGTGGCAGGACAGGTCAACAGACAAGAAGACATTGTGTGTGCTGGCAAAAGACAGTTTGGAGAGGAAATTTAAAAACTGATGTCATAATTTATTACAATAAATTTCTTCAAAAAATTCTATGAAGAGCAGTTAAGGCCTCTACATTAAAAACTATGCCACATTACTGAGAGGAATGACAGATGACCTAAACCATGCAGGGGATACTGTGTTTACAGAGATATCAGCTCTCACCCAGTGGATGATCTAAACCACGGAGGGGATACCATGTGTATGGAGATGTCAGCTCTCACCCAGTGGATCTGTAGGCTCAATATAATCCCAGTAAAGTTCTAGCAGGTTTTCAGTGTGTGTGTGTGTGAGTGAACTGTCAAGCTGATTCCAAAATGTATATGGAAATAGGAAAGACCCAAAATAGTGAAGGCAATTTTGAAGAACAGCGAAAGAGATTTATACTATCAGGTATTGGAACACACTATAAAGCACAGAAATAAAAACAGTGTGGTGTTTGTGCGAGGCTAGACACACCAGCCCGTGGATGCATCAGCCCGTGGGACGGAGTGAAGACCGGACACAGACCACAGATACGTGGCAGCTGGGTTTGCGGCCGAGGCGGACTGCCCTGCCACAGGAGGTGGGTGATTCATTCAGGGCTTGATACGGATCACTCGGATGTTCGAACTGGAAAAAAAGGACCCTTCACCAACAACTCATCCTGTGCAGAAAGCACTTCCAGCCAGACCACAGACCCACGTGTGAAAGATAAGGCAGTAGCACTCCAGAAGGCTCCATGGGAGGCTCTGTTGATGCCTTCATGGTGAGCAAGTATTTCTTACACAGACGCACAAGTGCCGCCCACAAAGGAGAAGGTAGACACACTTTGTTAAAATTATACCCCAGTAAGAGAGTGCAGCCCACAGCACAGGGGAGGATGTTTGCACAACACGTGTGAAAAGGACTTACATCCTTAATATATAAAGATATCTTACAGATCAACAAGGAAAGGGCAGACAACTCTGCTGAAAAACAGTAAAAGGGCAGCAGCCTTCCACAGGCACCTCACAGAAGAGGATTCCAGGGGGCTCATAAGCCTGTGAACGTGTACTTGGCAACGTGAGTTATCAGAAAAATGGCAAAGAAACCCATGGTGGTGTATCACCACACACCACACCCACACAAATAACTAGAGCAAACATGAGTGAGAACCCCTGCAAAAGCCGAGTGTGGGCCTGCGTGCAGGTCGTTGCACCCTCATGCCTTACCGGTGGGGTGTGCCTCTGCATCACCACTTTGAACACTGTTGGAAAATATCTGTCAAGTCCAGCATTTTCTTACCTAGGGTCTTGCAGTTCTGCCCAACAGACATGCATATCTGTGGGCCCTTCATATCCATGAGTTTCACATCCGTGGATTCCACCAATCACAGACTGAAAATATTTTTAAAGAATGGCAGCTGTTCTGAACATGTACAGCCTCTTCTCTTCTTGTCATCGTTTCCGAAACAATACAGTAGAGCAACTATGCTATTTACTACACAGCATTTACATCATATTAAATATTATAGGCAACCTAGAGGTGATTTAAATATATGGGAGGATGTGCGTAGGTTGTATGAAAATATCAAGTCATTTTATATCAGGGACTTGCGCACCCACAGATTCTGGTGTCTGTGGGAGTCCTCGGCCACTCCGTGGAGACAGGACAACTGTGTGTGTTGACAGAAGTCATGTGGGAGAATGCTCATAGCAGCACCCCATGCAGTGGTGTGACCTGGAACCCCGCCCAGTCTTCACCAGCACCGGGAAGCAGCACCTGCTGAATTCATGCCACCGGGGACTCCACAGCAACCAAAAGAGTGAACTGCGGTCACCACGCCCACCGGGGATGCCTCGGACATAATGCTGAGTCCAAGCGGAATTCATGCCACAGGGGACTCTACAGCAGCCAAAGAATGAACTGTGGCCACCACGCCCACTGGTGATGCCTCGGACATAATGCTGCATCCAAGAAGCCTGAGACCCAAGGGGATAGACTGTGGGATGCCATTTCTGTAGTGTTCAGAACCAGGCCCCACCAGTGGACAGCGTTAGAAGTCGGAGCTGGGTTCTTCTCTGTTGGGGGCGTGGGATGACAGGTGCTGGAGGGAGGCCTCGGGAGTCCTGGCCAGTGTCCTGTGTCTTGGCTGGGACGTGTTTCCTTTGTAAGCAGTCATAGAGCTGTACTCTTTGCACCTGGCATTGAAACATAGCCGTATGGCCTTTTGGAAGAATTTTCTTTTAAAAAGGTGGGGAGTGGCCAGTAGTGCTTCTGAGAAATCACGGAAGGTTAGATTATTTCTAGGAATTTGCCAGCTATCAATGATGAGATGATATGCAACCCTGTTCAGCAAAAGGACTGTTGCCAAGTTGATGCTGGGCTGACGTAGGGGGACTTGGGGGCTGCTGCTCACAGGCTGGGCAGCCCTGGCAAGGGCAAGGGGCACTGGCTGCCTTCCCTGTCCCCCGCCTGTCTCCCCTGGGTGTGGGGTGGGCAGCTCAGCCTGTCTGGAGTTGGAGATCCTGGCTGTGGTCAGTAGTTTCCAGCTAGGTCGAGGGTTAGTCTCAAACCCAGCTTGGGCTCAACCAGTGAGCAGCACCCCAGTCCCTGGGACAGCGTCAGGGGAACGGCCCCAGTGGCAGATCATGCTCTGTCTCTGCCGTCACCGGCCACCTCAGCCTACATTTCCACCAGGACTTTGTGTGTCCCCAGCCAGGCTGCAGAAGTGAAGATGCGCTTTACTCTCACTGGCTGGCTGGAAATTCCTTAGACACACCTCCCTGCCTGGGGTAAAGGGCTGGGGTCACCCCTTGTCTCTGGGTCCAGTTCCCTTTGATTTAACGTGGGACTCGGGGAAGCATTGCCACAGCCATGTCCGTCCTGACATTCTGGGCTTTGCCTCCGGAGACTCCACCAGCTACACGTTAAAAAAAGAAAAGCGTAGGGACTTTATAAACATCGATAAATTTGACGTTATAAATGTCGATAGAGTCTGTTGCTGCGTGGAGGAAACAATGAACTACCTGGGGTTCCTGAAAAGACACCGCTGCCCCTGTGTGAGCGCCTCTCGCCCTGGCCCCTGCCCTCCCTTGGTTCGGAGTGCATGAGAAAGTGGTCTACTTCCCAGAGCCTTGGAGAGCCTGGGCGCCGGCCTCAGGTCCCTGCTTTCTGAATGCCAGCAGAGCGGAGTCTCTTCCCACGGGAAACCGCGTGCACCCTGTCTCCAGCACTCACGTTAGAGCGTGTCTTCCCTGCTTGTCGGAACAGGGACCGAGGCCCTGAGCCCTGTGGGGAGGAGAAAGCCTCCTTTGTGTGTCTGCCTCTTGAGCTGGAAAACTATCACAGGGCCGTCCCCTCTGCGCTGGCCCCAGCACCTTGCCAGCAAATCCCTAATCCCAGCCTCGGAGCTCAAGACCCAAATTGGGCCTTTGTGCGGAGAATAAAGGAGCGCTTTGTGAGCTTTTCAGGAGGAGGCCGCGGAGGGACCCGGGCATCTAAGCCATCTCTTCCTCCCCTGGCTTTTGTCCTGCACCGCTGGGGAGAGCAGCACCGGGCCCCCGATCCTCCCGCTGCAGAGGTGAGGGAGACCGAGCACCTGTGGGGTCTCCTCTGGCCTGCACCCCAGCCCGGCCGCCTTCCTGGGCATCCACACGGCTTGCACCCCAGCCAGGCCATCTTCCTGGGCATCCACACGGCTTGCACCGCAGCCCTGCCGCCTTCCTGGGCGTCCACGTGGCTCACATCCCCCAGCCCGGCTGCCTTCCTGGGTGTCCACATGGAGCCCCATTTGCACCCCCCTCCCACCCCTGCACCCTCCCCATCCTTCCGAGCTTCCTCCTTCTCCACATGCGGGAGGTGGCAGCAATCCCAAGGCACAGATCCGAGGCAGGTGTCCATGGGTGCCCAGCACCCTCTGCCCGCAGCTCCTGGGGAGCTGTCATTGAAACCCCCAAGTCCAGGGAACGTCGCACAGAACGTCCCGTGGTGCCTTCTCCACCCAGGCGTCTCACCGGCCTGCATTAGCTGGCCTAGAGGGTTTCATCGTAGGAGGGACCACATTTCCTCCGGGCCCCTCGCCTGTGGCTGTTTGTTGTCAGGGCCGAGGGCATGCCCCTGCATCTCCATCCCTGGACATCGCAGCTGGGCTGCCCCAGGGACCTCTTACCTCAACAGTTTACTAAGTTTACCTGGGGCCTTTGACTTTACCCAGGCCATGGGATCCCAGTCAGTGGGGCTGTTGTAGAGCCTGTCACTGTTGGCAGGCGGGAGGCTGTGCTCAATCCTCATGCCGCTCTCCGAGGGCGTGTATGGCCGTGTCCCCCTGGGGGGAGCATCTCTGCCCTGTAGCTCACAGCACTTGGGAGAAGCACAGCTCAGCCTGGTTTCCCACCTGAGTCAGAGTGTGGCATCTTGTGGCATCTGTGCTGTATGCTGCGACCTCACGTGCTTCACCTCGAGCTCTCTGGGCGACACTAGGATGTGCTGAGGTCAGCTCCATTCCCTGGAAGTGAAGCTGGAGGCTCAGGGAAGCTGAGGACCCTCCCTAGGCCCCCAGGAAGTGAGGGGTAGTGTTCCTGAGCCCTCGCACCTCAGGAGAGCCTCGTGCTCAGGGGTTCCTGGTGGAGTGAGGTGTGTGCCTGCTGTGTTCTGCAGCCGTGAGGGGTCAGACCGTGTGGGTGGAGCTTGAGGGGCATAGACCACGGGGCTGTGAGTGCCACTGTCGCCATTCTACAGATGACAGTGAGGCCCAGAGAAGTGCGTGGCACGCCTGGGGCCTCACAGCTGGCACCAGTGCTGGGGCCGGAACCTGAGCCCAGGCTCTTTATGCAAGCACCCCGGAAGCCTAGGGGCTGGAGCCGTAGGAAGGAGGCGTTGGGGTTGCTGGGCCTGGCGCGAGGCCAGCGCCTCCCTGGGCTCCCACCGCCAGGCACTGCTCACTTCCTCCCGCCCACTCCAGGAAGGGGAGGTGATAATTACCACCTTGGACGAGTTGCACTTGTCAACAGATTTTTTAGATCTTTTATTTTATATTCATCTATCCACGTATTTATTTATTTAAAGGCCTGTGCTAGCTTTTACCCGTGTCAGGGTGGTGTGTAGGATGAAGTTGGCTTGGGAAGGAGAACCTGCCTAGGGCAGCCTCACCATCCCACCTGCAGGATGTGGATAAGCTGCCCCTTTAGACGAGGGTGGCCATGCCCACCCTGGAGGGGCCTGAGGAAATGGGAGAAAGGAAGTAGCACCTAACCTCATGCCACATCCCTCCAGAGGTGGCTGGTGCTGTGGCTGTTGGTCCTGTTGTCTCCAGTCTCGTGCCGCGTCCCTCCGGGGGTGCTGGGGCTGTTGGTCCTGTTGTCATCAGCCGTCTCAGCAGAACTGTGGGGACTAGTGAGGAGCCCGCCGTCCCGTCCTGGATGCAGTCGCACCAGCAGAGCCCTCCTAGCCTCGTGCCCACCTGGGGTGGCTTCTGCTAGAAACGCAATGAAGTGCTTGTTTGTGGATCCACTGGTTCGGTGCCCAGCCGGGGTCCATCTCTCCGTACTTGGTTGTCACCTGTGCATCTGCTCCAGCTCCAGTCCCCACAATTCTCGGGCCTCAGGAGGTGGGGGCGCTTCACCGGGCCCTGGACATAAATGTGACTCAGCCTGGGCGGTTTTTGGGAGCAGCACCTGCTGGGAAGCCAGGCGGGGCCAGTGACTGCTCTAGAGGAGGTGAGCACCCACTCTCCCCCACGAGAAACCTCCCCAGGAGCGCTCACGGCACTTCCTCTGGTTGGGGTCTCTGCACGTGCCCACCCTGAGCTGCACGGTGTGGTGAGGTGGCTTTCAGTTTGGGAAAGGGCAGAAGATGAGCAAGTCTCAGCCTCTGCAGCTTCCTTGCAGGGCGACTGAGGTTATAGTCCCCGAGCACGGGGGAGCCGACAGAGCTGGTCCCATGAGCCAGGCTGCCCTGCAGCCCATGTCCCCAGATGCCCACACACACGAGAGGGGCACAGCAAGAACTCTGGACGTGAGTGGGATGGGTTGGGGCGGCAGCTGTACCCCTGCGGCCCTCCATGCCTAGCACTGACGGGATTCTTCACCATGCCTTGCCTCCTGGCCTGCATGGCCGGCTGCTCTTGGTGGACAGTGCTGTTCCTAGGCACGGTGGAGGCCAGCAGAGTCCAGTGGGGAGAGATGAAGCAGAGAGGCTGCCTGCACCCCACAGGTCTAGCCTGGATTCCCATTCCCAGTCAGTTCCACACATTGTACCCAGATCTCATGTCTAGGATGACAGCTAGGTAGGGCCCTGTACCCTCAGAGGCTAGGAACTGGCAAAGCTGTCCACACTGCCTGAGGGCCCTGATGAGCAGAGGTGCAGTCTGGCTGGGACCCCATACTTAGCGGGGGCCTTTCCCAGACCTGGGAGGGGACCTTGATTGTGTCCCCCAGAGGGCTGGGGAGACATGGGTGGGGACAGGCAAGGGAGGGGGCCTGTGACTGAGTCCCAGGCTCTGGTGTGAGCTGGGCGGCCCCATCCTGAGAGTCCTGTCCCATCAGGGGCTCCGATCCAGGCCCAGCCACTGTGCTCCCTGCCTCACTGCCACAGAAGGCCCGGAGGCATCAGGACAGGCACAGTCCCGCCTCTGTCAGATCCTCCTCTCCAGACATGTGGTGACGCCCACTGGGCCAAGACCAGCGGCCGGGCGAGTCAGCTGGGAGAGCGCCTGCCTGGGCAGGGAGGGTGGTCCCGGGATTTGTGTCGGGGAGCATGTGTGGGCACAGCATGTGTGAAGCTGAGGGGAAGGTGGATCTGGGGGCGGGGCCAAGGCCGCCATGGGTCTGCTCCTGAGGGCTGCAGGAGGCAGCAGCCTGGCCAGGTTTGCTGAATTGCACCTTGGCTGCAGAGTGGCTTAGGTGGCTGTGAACTCCCTGAGTCTCCCGGATGGTGAGTGGGAGGGTCATTATGGTGCCTCAGGAGCATGAGGAGCAAGTAAAGGTAGCGTGGCGTCAGTGGGCCTGGCACACGTGGCCCTGTTCGTTTTCAGCCGTCCCCACCGCTGTTGCCTTGTCCTCGCGCTCACCGAACCTTGATGTGTGTCTGAGAGCAGGTGCTGCTGCAAAGCCCCACAGGCTCGCCCTGATTGAGCACAGCGCCAGCTCCCTGCCTTGCTCTGCCTCAGTGTACTCGGCTGTTGTGAAGGCCCTGGCTTCTCCCTGCAGGGTTTCCAGGAAGATCGGGGGCGTGGCTGAGTGGAGTAGGTGTTTGTGGTGAGACTGGGCCTGACCAGGCTGCCGCCTCGGTTTTCTGCTCTGCTCATTCTCGGTGCCTTTTCCTGTCTGCCTTTTTCCCTCTCACACACACACAATGTCACATGGTCACACATCCCACAATCACACAGGCACTCTCAGTCACGCACACAGCTTCCTAAGGTGAAGGCAGCCCCGCTGGCATGGGTAGGGCAGGTGGGGGGCACTGCGGCCTCTTGACGGGAGGGGAAGGAAGGGCTGCGGGGTGGGATTGCCACTATTGTCGCGTTTTCAGTTCAGTATGAACGTGTGCACCAGGAGGTGGCGGCTGCAGCATGGACCCTTCCTGCCTCCTGCCCACCCTCCCCTCTGCCAGGTGCTCCCAGGCCCCTACACCTCCACTTGGGACCTGACGTGCGGGACTGATGACACCAGGGACTGACGTCTGCGGTCTTTCCCAGGTGACTGGCGCCAGGGAGGCCCAGATTGATGCCCAGTGACAGGCTCATGGCCGTAGAAGGCCCCACCTCAGACCTAGTGTCCCCTCAGAGAGCACCATTTTGTTGAATTTCCAAATGAGGCAAATAAATTAACAAGGAATGAAAACAAATTCCAAAAACCTCTCAGGCTTGCTCCCCACGGCTGTCATGGGAGGGCAGGTTCCTGTGGGTTCCTGCAGGTGCATCTGTGCCCTGCCTGCAGTCCCACCTCATCTCTGAGCCCCGCGCTGCAGCCTCTGCCCCTGGCTCGGAAACTGGCTCCTTGATGGGGCCTGCATTGGGCTCACAGCCCCCAAAATGAAGAGGTAGAATTTGTGTTTATGTGCATAGGGGCACTTTTCTGGGGATCCACAAAGGGGCCTGTGACCCCCAAAAGCTGGGAACGCGAGGTAGACTGTGTGCTCTCTGGGGTCAGGGCCACGTTTTGCTCTCCTGTCCTCTCTCTGGCCAAGGACGGGGTAATCCTGGCTTGGCATGGGGGTCGTAGGGCTCACGAGCTCTCCTTGCAGACAGGCCTGGGATGATCAGAGTTGGGGGCATGTGCCAAAAGGTGGGAACCAGTGTCCACTCGCCTGTGACCCTGGCCCACTGCTCACAGTAGCCCCAGCTCCTCTCCTGCCCTCACAGTGTGCACGGCGCTGCCCAGAGCTCTGGGGGCCCGCAACTCCCAGAGGTGTGGGAGGCTGGGGCCTAGCATCTGTAGCCTCATCTCATCTTGAGACAGAGCTGTGTGGCCTGCTCAGAGCCATGGGAAGACTTGGCCTTGGGGCGTGGTGGTAATGGGGGTTGTCAGTGCTAACAAGGTCTGGGCCTGGGGCGTGGTAGTAATGGGAGGGGTCAGTGCTAACAAGGTCTGTCTGTCATCAGCAGAGTCCCCAGGCCCCGTTTGCTGAGCTGGCTGATGATGAGAAGATCTTTAATGGGAGTGACAACATGTGGCAGGGCCAGGAGCAAGCGCTGCTCCCGGACATCACTGAGGAGGACCTGGAGGCCATCCGACTGCGAGAGGAGGCCATCCTGCAGATGGAGGTGAGGCTGGCGTGGGCAAGTGTGCTCACTCTCCATGCTCCACATGTGGAGGCCAGGGACCAGGGGAGCCCAGGTTCCAGCCCTGCTGCACCATTGCTTACCCTCGGCCTGGTGGCGCTGGAACTAGGCCTCCATGGCCTTGCCCATTCTAACCACCTCTCTCTGGCCATCTGGTCCAATAAGGGAGAGATGGGAGTCTGGGAACCCCCTCCCCATTCCCTCCTTCCTGGGTTTCCCTAATAGGGCACAGCCCTCCGGCCAGGAGCCGGGGTATATGCTGGGGTAGCCTCTCAATCACCATGGTCATTTCCTTTGCTGTGTGGTTAGATTTCCAGGAGGCTGTTTGGCTCTAATGAAGATGATTTGGTGCTTAATGCAGTTCCCAGTAACTTTTTTTTGAAAGGTTGAATAGATTGCTTAGAACTGAACCTGCAATTTGGTGGTACTACCAGCAGGTGGTGGGGTGTGCTGTCGGGGTGCAACTGTAGGGTGTGGACATTGGATGCTGATTATTCTTCATTTCTTTAACGTTTACACATGTATAATATCTGCTGCCAAATGTATCTCTAGCCCATGGTTAATCTTCTTGAGACAGTTGCTAAAACAGAGTATCCCAAGAGGCACCTGAGTCTGGGCCTGCATGTGTGCACGTGTGTGTGTGCATGTGTGTTCGTGCATGTGTGTGCGTGAGTGCATGCATGTGTGAGTGCGTGTGATGCACGTGAGTGCATGTGTGTGTGTGTGCATGCATGTGTGAATGTGTGTGCGTGTGTGTATGAGTACATGCATGTGTGAGTGCATGTGTGTACATGTGTGTATTGTGCACGTGTGTGTATGCTTGTATGTGTGCGAATGTGTGTGTGCATGCATGTGTGTGTGTGTGTGCATGCATGTTTGAGCCTCTTCTCCCTTGATGCCTGAGTGTACATAGAACACATCAGTCAGGCAGCGTGGTGGGGACACGCTCTGTTGGCAGTGGGATCCGAGCCTCTGTGTGTGACCTTGAACATCCTTCCCTTCTGGCCCCTCATTTGCAGAAGGTGCTAGGACCTGCCCACTCTGAAGCTCCCAGGGGCTGGGTTTCTGGAGCAAATGTCTGCCTAAGAGCTGACTCTTCCAGAAAAGAGGAGGCCTGGCAGTAAGTCAGCTAAGTTACTGAGTTAGGACCTGTGGCTAGTTCTGCTCTCTCAGGAAGCAGGCCATCCACTCTCAAAGGAAGGGAATACCCCACAGTGCTGGGGCTCAGTCCCCTTCTCCCTTGCCCCTTACTTCTGTGGCCCGCCACCTCCCTGCCTCTGCTGTGGCAACCCCCTACTTTGGCCTGGTGGAGGAGCGCCCATTTCTCAAGACCTGTGTTTGGGGCCCCCGCCGCCTCTGTGAGGTGTCCTCCCCTTTACCCTTTCCTGTCCTTGGGCTCCCCAGAGAGGAAGGCGCCAGCTCTGGGCCTGTGGCCCTGGCAGGTGGCTGCTTTGGGGGCTTCTCTCTGGAGCTGAACGAGCCCTTTGCTGCTGCTGAGATGCTCCAGAGAACCACCTGAAGCACAGAGATGGTTTCCATCCCTCTCTGCTGGTGCGGCAAGGCCCACTGTTCCCAGGGAAGCAGAGAAACGGGCGCTCAGGAGCTCTTCCAGGAGCACTACCCCGAAGGCTTCACATCCAGAGAGGCAGATGGACCTGCTTCCCCTTTGCACTGGAATCAGATCCTCCTGGGAAGGTCCAGTCTCAGCCCTCCCTGTGGGGCATAGAGTGGCGTGAGGAGAGAGGAGGCGCTGCTTGTTGATGAAGTCCAGGGAGTGGAGGCCGCTCACAGAAGCTCATTCTGCCAGAGAGCCCAAACCCCACACAGGGCTGCGGGCATGAGGAGGCCGTTAGAGGGCAGCATCCCGAGAGAGGCATGGCTCCTGCGCAGTGGGACTGGCCCACCTCCAGCCTCCTGGTGCTCACTCCGCAGCATTCCCGTGTGGCGCCTTTACCCAAGGGGCTGGCTTCTCCCTGTCCTGGCCTGGGAGTCCTGCTCCCAGGGTCTGGTGAGGGCTTGTGCCGGTGCAGCCACCCCAGGATGGGGTTCAGAGGAGTGGAGGCTGGGGCTGGCTGCCCCTCCTGCGATCCTCTGTGTGAGGGCCTGTCCATCCAGCAGTCCTGGCCCCAGGTTCCCTCTGGTGCTCTGTGTGGTGAGTGTGGGCCAAGCAGCGGCCTTTCCTGGGGCAAGGGCGCCCCATGTGGAGGCCACTGCAGTCGTCCAGCTCAGAGATGGAGAGGCCTGGGTCAGGGCGGGAGAAAAGCTGGTGCTCTGGGCTAAACTGAATTCACTCAAGGGCCTGGGCTTATGTCTAGACCAGAGGACCCAGGTGGCCCGGGCTTTGCCTGTGGCCCTCGGAGCCCCTCACAGCTCAGCACTATGCGGAGGGCGGGTAGCAGGGGGGAGTAGGAGTGGTGCTGAGTGGGAAGGCCCCATGGCCAGCCTGGCCCTCCCAGCCTCAGTTTTTTTGTCTGCAGCATGGGGGTGACACAGCGGATGTGGATCCTCATGCCAGCAAACAGCAGGCGCAGGACAGAGGGTGACGGGGTGGGAGTCGTTCTTGGAAGGCATCCGCACATCTCACTGCATCACTCCCCCCCTTGGTCTCTGAAAACGGGAAAAACAAAATGCAAATTGTCATTAGCCTTTAGGAAGCCCTCCCCCGGGTCTGCAGCAGGTCCCGGTGACAGGAGCTCCAACGTGATGCGTGAAAGGCTGTGACGCAGCAGAGGTCCCACGTGCCAGGCCTTGCAGGCCCGATTGCTCTGGGGCCGTCTTTGCAGCCTGCACAGGGCTCGGGAGGTGGGCGGCAGAGTTTTGTGGAACTGTGTTACGTACCTCGGCTCCTGCAGCCCTTTCCTGTGGAAGCTGGCACCCTCGTCCCCTCAACTCTCCTCCCACATTCACTGGGGGCTTTGGGATTTGCAAGATATTATAGGTTCAGAAGTCCCCTAGGGCAGACTTGGGGTCTGAGAGAGAGCCCCCTTCGTGGCCAGCCCTCAATGACTAGGTGGCTAGTGGGGTTGTGAACACGTGGGGCAGCTGAGGCCCGGGGAGGGGAAGCAGTGTCACAGCAGCGGGCCATGTTGCGCGATTGCCGGTGCCCGCCCTCCGCCAGTGTCACAGCAGCGGGCCATGTTGCGCGATTGCCGGTGCCCGCCCTCCGCCAGTGTCACAGCAGCGGGCCAGTGTTGCGTGATTGCCGGTGCCCGCCCTCCGCCAGTGTCACAGCAGCGGGCCAGTGTTGCGCGATTGCCGGTGCCCGCCCTCCGCCAGTGTCACAGCAGCGGGCCAGTGTTGCGTGATTGCCGGTGCCCGCCCTCCGCCAGTGTCACAGCAGCGGGCCAGTGTTGCGTGATTGCCGGTGCCCGCCCTCCGCCAGTGTCACAGCAGCGGGCCAGTGTTGCGTGATTGCCGGTGCCCGCCCTCCGCCAGTGTCACAGCAGCGGGCCAGTGTTGCGCGGTTGCTGGTGCCCGCCCTCCGCCAGTGTCACAGCAGCGGGCCAGTGTTGCGTGATTGCTGGTGTCCGCCCTCCGCCAGTGTCACAGCAGCGGGCCAGTGTTGCGCGATTGCTGGTGCCCGCCCTCCGCCAGTGTCACAGCAGTGGGCCATGTTGCACGATTCCCGGTGCCCACTCTCCGCCTTGCTCCTGGTTTCCTTGAGCGTCCTCGGCTCCTGTCAGGCAGGGTGCGGAGCGGGGTTGTGTTGGGGGCTCCTGTCCACCAGGACAGATGGCCCCGCCCAGCATCCGTTTCCTTTGTCCTCCTCCCAGCATCGTCCTTGGGACAAAACAAAGGGCCAGGCTGGGGACATGCTGTCCAGGCTTTAGGCCCGTGTCCACTCACTGGCTGGGTGACCTTGAACTCCAAGTGGCCTCGGTCGTTTCATCTGTGAAGTGGGCAGGTGGAAGGACGCTCTCTGTCCTCAGGGACTTGCCAGCTGGGGCAGCCCGTGTGGCCGTAGGCAGAGTGTAGCCAGCTGGGACGGCGTAGGCAGAGTGTAGCAGGCCCTGTGGGATGTCTGCAGGCCCTGTGGAGGTGACAGCCCGTCAGAGGACCCGCGGGGTGCCGTGTGGCTGGCTTGAGAGGCCTGGAAGTGACTGGGCAGGAGACAGTGGAGAGTGGGCCAGCCTCAGTTCTGGGCAGTGACCTTGGCACTGTGGCCCCCCCAGGCCTGGTGCCATTGGATTCTGAGTTAGGGTGTCCTGCCCCATCCTGGGGAGCCTGTCAGGACCGCCGAGACTCACCCTGAGGACCCCTGCTGGCTTCCATGTGCCCCTGAGCCCCCTGCCCCTTTCTGAACATTGTGGCTTCCATGGCGTGCCCTCCTCAGGGAGACCCTCCGCACTGCCCTCCACTGTCCTAGCTCCCTGTCCGCCTCCCACGGGGAGTCTCTGGTTGGTCCCTGCCCCGACAGATGGTGAGCGGCCCTTGCCTGCCTGGGGTCAGCCCCATACCCAGAGCCTGGAGTAGTGCGCTCCACAGCAACTTGCCGGTACTTGTGGAACCAACGTGTCAAACTGGTCAGTGCCTGCAAAGACAGTGACTGCCCTTCCCCCACAGTGACCCCCTCCCTCTCCCATGACAGTGACCACGTCCCTCCCCCATGACAGTGACCACGTCCCTCCCCATGACAGTGACCATGTCCCTCCCCCATGACAGTGACCACCTCCCTCCCCCATGTCAGTGACCACCTCCCTCCCCCATGACAGTGACCACCTCCCTCCCCCATGACAGTGACCATCCCTCACCCCCATGAGTCACCACCCCTCCCCGACAGTGACCACCCCCCTCCCCCATGACAATGACCACCTCCCTCCCCTATGACCACCCCCTACCCCATGACAGTGACCACGTCCCTCCCTCATGGCAGTGACCACCCCTCCCCCATGAGTCACCACCCCTTCCCCATGACAGTGACCACCCCTCCTCCATGCGTCACCACTCCTCCCCCACGACAGTGACCACCCCTCCTCCATGCGTCACCACTCCTCCCCCATGACAGTGACCACCCCTCCCCAATGACCACCCCCCTCTCCCATGAGAGTCACCACCCCTCCCCCACAATGACCATCCCCTACCCCATGACCCTCACCACCCCACCATGACAGTCACCACCTCCTCCCCTATGACAGTCATCACCCCCTCCCCCACAGTGACCATCCCTCCCCCATGACAGTCACCACCTCTCTCCCATGAGTGACCTCCCCCTTCCCACGACAGTGGCTGGACCCTCCCTGATGATAGCATGCCAGCCCCCAGTGCTAGGCCTGTCCTGAGCCCTCACTGCTGGCCTCCAGGATGGACTCAGGTCCCACAGGTAGCATCTCAGCCCTGCACACAGGGTGTCCTGCAGAGCCATGCTGCAGGGCTGTGTGGTGAGTTCAGGGGGTTGGAGGTGCAGGGAGAGGCTAGGCCAGCCCCAGAACATTCGCAGCCCGAGTCTGGGCGATGGATGGCCCAGCCAGAAGCACACCAGGCCACGTTTCTCTTTGCTGGTTTATGTTGGGCATCTTCGCTTTTCTCTCCTGTGTAAGAATGGAGTTGATAAATACAGTAAAGTTCATCCAAGAGCAGAAGTGGAGCCACCCAGGGGCCGGTGGAGGCTGAGGGCTGCCAGTGAGGGGGGCCTGTCCCCTATGTGTTCTGTGGCCTGTTCACTGGCTGCAGTGCAGCCGTCCTTGGTCTCCATGGGGCCCTGGCCCTCTCCATGGTGCCGGGAGTCTCCGCCAGACAGGCCCTGCTCCAACTGCATACGCAGGGGTGTTAGAGGGGCAGAGCAGCCACCCGAGAGTGAGCAGGACCTGGGGCCGGGTCAGTGCACAAACTCCCTCCAGGGAGGACGCTATGCCCACTTCGCAGTGGGGGAGGCCACATGTCTGGAACCCAGGGAATCTGACTCTGACCCAAGTGCCATCTGTCTCTGGAGGGTGCAGGGCCTGGCAGCCCTGGCATTTGAACCTTTCACCTGGGGCTGCCCGCCATCTCCCAGCTGAGGGTCGTAGTGAGGAGGGGTCGTGCCAGTCACATGTGGGAGCTGAGTCTGCATATGGGTTGCTTGTATGGGAGAAGGCTCAAGGGGTCCTGGAGCATTGCCTGTCTCCACTGTGTACTCCCTTCCCTGGGTCTCCCCTCCCTGCCTGAGCTGAGGTCGCCTGGCTCTGGCCTTCTAGCCTTGGGTAGCCCTGGTGCTGGTCCGAGCCTGGAGCCCCAAAGCCTCCCAGGACTCCGGATGTTGGGTATCCACGTGCCGCGGAGGCGAGTGCTGGCGGCTGGCAGCCTCCTGGCCAGCGACCCTGTCTGGATAGGGGAGAAGATGGAGAGGCCATTACCATCCCATCACCGGGAGTGTGAGCTTTAATTGTGTCTGAGCAGCAGTGCGAGCCCAGGCGTGGGCGAGGAGGTGTCTGAGCATCCAGTTAGGTCGTGTCCAGGAGCCATTGCCTGTCCCCACAGTAGCAGCTCCTCCGTAAGGCTGTCTGCTGGCCCTCAGCTGTCTGCCTGTCCAGCCAGGCCCTCTGAGCGCCCACAGCTGTGCCCGCCCTGTATGGACCCTGCTGACCGGCCCCACCTCCTCTTGGCCTTGGCCGGGAGAGAGCTGGCTTCCAAGACAGCTGCCTCCACCCTCTGCACTGAGCTGCGGGACTCCCAGAGGAGGCAGGGTGCCCACGGCCACACAGCAAGGCTGCCAGCTGCCGCCAGGAGCCCAGGCCAGAACCATGCCCGGTGCCTCCCAGGTCACTCTCTGAGCCCTGGTCTCCGACTGCTGCCAGATGGTTGGGAAAGAGAAGGCCCTTGAGGTAGTGGCTGCAAGGTGCTTTGCAAGCCAGGAGTCCGTGTGACTCTGTGGGTGAGGGCGTGAAGGACCAAGGGCAGCCCTCAGCGTGGTATTTGGGCCCTTGCTGTTGCCCCAGGTGTTAGCGAGGTGGTTGATTCTTCCTTGTCCCTGCAAACTCGTGCCCTTCGATTCTCCCAGGGGCCCTGGGCACCCTGTTGGCCTTCGCTGTTTCTCACTTCCAATGCCCTTCCTCACACCGCCCTCCACCTTCCCTCTGGCCACTCTGCATCCTCTGAGGTCCCCAGGGGGTCCTGGCCCTCTGCAGATCCTGAAACAGTTCGCTCTTTCCTCCTCGCCCCGGCCTCCCTTACTCCGTCTCCTCATTGCCCCCTGGGTGGGCTGCCCCTGCCCCTACCCCTATCCCTGCCCCTGCCCCTCCAGGTGGGGCCTAGGCCTTTTTTATTTGGCTAAGATGGAGAATAGGGTGGCCACAGTGGCCAGTGGAAGCTTAGTGCTAAGGCTAATCCAGTGTGGTCCCTGCTTTCCTACCCCCACTGCAGCTCCACTTCCTGCTTGCTGCTCTCACTGCAGCCCCACTTCCTGCTTGCTGCCCTCACTGCAGCCCCACTTCCTGCTTGCTGCCCTCACTGCAGCCCCACTTCCTGCTTGCTGCCCTCACTGCAGCCCCACTTCCTGCTTGCTGCCCTCACTGCAGCCCCACTTCCTGCTTGCTGAGGACCCCGTGGGGCTGAAATGCATCCCTGCAGTGTGTGGGCAGATGCTCCAGGGCAGAGCCAACAGGTGGCGTCTGAACACCAATAGCACCCAGTTAGCAGGAGATGACCCTGGATCCAAGGTGGCCAGAGCTGTGTGACTGGCAGGCTGGTGGGAGGGATGACAGCCAGGTCTCCAGGAAGCTTCCTTGTCCCCTGGGGAGGGGAGCTGGCAGGCCTGAGGCGTCTTCTAGCCAAGGAGAAATAGAAGGTGGTCCAGGATCCCGGGCTCAGGCACAGCCATACCACTGGGCCACGTGACCCTGGGCGGGTCTCTCCTGGAGCCTCGGTTTACTTATCTGTAAAATGGACACAATGACACCAGCCTTTGCTGGCCTCAGGGTGAAAGTGCCACGGTGGAGTCTAACTGCCTGGTGAGAACTCAGGCCTGGGAAGAACCTGGGCTGGGAGGTATGGCCATGGCTGTCCGTGTGCCTCACACCCACCCTCCTGCCGTGCTGGGGATCTTCACCTGCCCCTCCCTCCTTCAAGCGTCCCAGCCCTCTCCCTCGGGAATGCAGCCGAGCTCTAGGGGGAGCAGGTGAACCCTGGGCTTTGCTGTTGGCTCAGCAGCTCATTGTCCACTAAGGGGTTAGCCTCACACTGCTGCCAGCTGGGGTGTTGGTGCCACTGAGAACAGCAGCAGATGCTGCTGATGGCCTGAGGTGCGGCTGCTCGAGGGAGGGATCTGCATTTTCTTGGGGACTTCTGAGGACGGAAAGCACTGAAGCCTAGGAAGTGCTGGAGTCCTGGGATTTCTTCATGTGGGGTCCTGGGGCTTTCTGGGGCAGGAAAGACGAGCCGTGGCCCCCCACATGCTGTGTGCTGAGTGTGGGGGAGGTGGAGCTTAGTGGAGCCCTGTGAAGAGCCCGACTGACAGGGGTGTGTTTCTGTGGTGGTGTGGGGCTGTGGATCCACCCTGGCGGGGCACCTGGTGAAATGTGTTCTGCGCGCGTTGGTCTGGGATAGGGCTGGGAACTGGCTCTTCGGGAGCTGTGAAGGGCCCTCGGTGGGTCTGGTGCAGCCGGGAGTAGCGCTCCGTGCTCAGTGTGCTTTGGGGCTTAGGTGGATCCTGGGGGCCTGGAACGGTCTTCCCGTGGTTTGTTTCATGTCTGCTGTCTTTCCCTGTCCTCACCCCACCGACGACCTTGACCTTGCTTCTCATTCCACGGAGAAACAAACCCTTAGAGGAGCACATCGACAGCCTCCTGGGGCCTGGCCTGCCTCCTCTCCAGGGGCAGTGGGTGAGCTGCTTGCACCACAGCTAGCCTGTGGCTCCCGCCCTGGCTGTGCCCTCCCCCACCCCCTGCTGCCTCCACACACCCATCGTGGGCCCCCACCTCTCCCTCTTCCGATTCTGGCCATCAGCAAGCACGTTGCAGTCATGCCCATCTTTAAAAGCTCCCATGAAAAAGGGGGCCACAACTGCCTGCCCGCCACTGGTTCTCAGCACTCCTCCATTCCTCTCCAACCCTCGCGTCACTTCCACGGGGGAAGCTGGGGGGTTCTGTGGGTCGGAACTTCCAGCGGGGCAAAGCTGAGACTGCTTTTCCTGTCCACTAGCCTGGAGAGCTGAGGGTGGAGTCTCTCGGGAAGGCTCATCTGCCCCTGTCTCGTGTTGGTGTTCTGGCTATTGGCTGGGACGTGGGCTGGGCTCTGGGCCGGAGCTCCACGCTTGGCCTTTTCCGTGGCCTGGTTTCTTCCCGGCGTGGAGGCTGGGCCCTGGAGGATGCTGCCAGGACCCCGGCGGAGCCAGAAGAAAGCCGAGCCTCAGAAACCCTCTAGTGTCCCTTCTGCCACATTCTGCCTGAAGGGGATGAGGGGGTGGGATGGGGGCACGTGCCTTGCTGTGACCGTCCGCAGGAGAGGCATCTGACCCTGTACTCCCAATGGACTGTCCTTTCCCTCTCTCCTCACCCCACGTCTCACGGTTCCCTGGGCAGGCCCAGCCACCCCTGCTCCTAGGTTCCTGTTGCCCAAGGCCCAGAGAAGCCGACGCCCAACGCCTGAGCCGCTCTCTCCCTTTCGCTTGCAGGCCCTGACTCCAGGGGCACCCTCTAAGCTCCGCTGCTCCTGCGCTCGCCCCACGTACTGTGGGGTTCTCTTGTTAGGATTCATCTCTCGCCACTCGAACGTAAGCCCGTGGAGGCTGCGGCGTTCCTGTTCTGGTCACGTCTGTGTTTGCAGCAGCTCACCGGCCTGACGCTGCCTGGCACCCAGTGGCTGCTGAATGAACAAATGGGTGGGTGGCGGTGCTGGGTGGGGTGGGTGGAGGAGGGCTGGGTCGGGGGCTGGGTGAGTGTGTTTCTTTCCTGGGACTCCATGGAGGCTCTGTGTTTAACGACGGGGTCCTGCTGCCATTATTTATATACGTCTCAGCCCACACCAGAGCTCTGTGAGAGTGAACACTCCTACGTTCTGATTCTGTCAGAGATGACGGTGGCTTGGAGCAGGCCCATCGCTTGCCCAGGGTCATGCAGCTCACACGCCGCAGAGCTGGGATTTGAGCCCAGGTGCCCGACTCCAGCACAAGGCTGTCCTCACCGCGATGCTCAAGAGCTGACTCTTGCTTGGCTTTCTGAGATGAGGATGGTGGGATTTGTCTCCAAAGCCGCCCACAGGTCCAGAGCCAGGCATGGAAAGAGCCAGTGCCCCAGGAGCCAGTGACTTAATTCCCAGTTAAGGACACCAGTCCTGAGCAGTGGGCGGCAGGCAGTGATTTGTCTCCCTGGACTGGAGAGGTTGGAGGGAACAGGCACGTGCCCTTCAGTCCACTGCCAGCATACAGCAGGCTCACCAGGGCACTGGTCCAGAGCTGGCGTCTGCTTCCTGCCAGCTCTGCCTACCTGCCCCTCCGTGTCTACACTGGGCTCCCCTCACCAAGCCCATCTCACCTGCTGGAGCTCCTGAGCGGGCATCACCTGACCCAGGTACAGAGCTCAGAATATGCCAGCTGCTCTGTTGCCATGGCTACCTGGCAGGCCTGGGAGGGCGGAGGATGGGATGCGGAGATGGCCCAGGCAGGGCTCCAAGGCCCCAGGCAGAGCCCAGCAGACCTGCCCTGTGGTTGGCATTGCACAGCCTGAAGGTGACTGACCTAGCTGATCTCTAGCTGTAAATGAGAGAGTGGCCAAATAGATGCATACGGTTTGGTGACTCCATTAACTGGAATAGTCGTCTTTGTAGGTGGATGGTTGCCAAGATCCTGATTATAAGAAGAGATGGTGTGATAGAGAAAAATGCAGTGATGTTTTGACTTCTCGTTCTGGAAAGTGAAGGGAACACACAGGCATACACACACCAAGGTTTTATTATGTCTTGTGCAAGGGACTTTTTCCACTGTGCCAGTGAAAGAAGAGAAAGAAAATTCCATGAGAGCTTTTAATGAGTTCTAGTTTTAGAAGCAGTCTGAAAAATAATTGCATGATTTAACCATCTACTAAGTTCTGGGTCTCTCCCCCGCTCTCCTGCTCTCTGGCTGCCGTGCCAGGGCATAGCTTGCCTGTCCCCAGAGAACGGCACCAGGACTGCCACTGCCCTGGAGGGCTGCATCCTGGGCAGCCCCAGCCCCTCGTGCCGGCCCCACCCACCTCAGGCCTGGCCTTGGCCTCTCTGTCACCCCAAGACTGAGGACTGGGCTTCTGCCTGGAACTTGGCTCCCACCTAGGCCCATGGGGGAGCCCAGATCTCTGGCAAGTCCCCCAGGTGTGCCTGGGAGTGGAGCCGCGCCTGCCCCAAGCTTCCTTCTCAGCAGCTGAGGCCTGCCCAGGCTCACAGGGACCAGGTCCCACAGTGCCTGGGGGGTCCCACCCATGCTAGCTGCCTGCCTGAGAGGCCTTCCTCTGGCTCTTCCGGTGCGCCCTTTCTGGGCCTATCCTTGGGATCTGCCTGCACCGTCAGCGACAGGCCCACCTGCAGGTCCCAGCCCCACAGTGCCTGCCTGGCTGTCTCACAGTCACGGGGTGTGTTCAGCTCTTTATTCCTCTGTTCGTTCTGAGACCAGCACTGGGCCAGGACGAAGGAGAATCCCCAGTAAGTCCCGGCTGCTCCAGTAATGGTGATGGAGGAAGAGACACAAAGGCAGGCAGTGCCCCAGGCTCCCTGCTCCCTTCAGGAAGCGCCTATGCAGAGGGCTTGGGGCTGCCTGGTGGAAGTGCTGGAAGTGGCCCATCCCTTCACATCCGGGGCCTCTAGGGCAGGCCTTAGGGCCAGGGGGCACCCCGCCCCATCCTGAGACAGCACAGTGGTGTGTGTACGTAGCCTGCAGCCCGTGTGGCTGATGTGGCAGGACCTGGGTTTCGGGGGCTGCCTGCGCCCTGAGCAGCTCTCAGGTTCCGTGAGGTCCCCGGCCTGGTCGCCGGGAGGGATAGCAGGCCATGGTTTCCAGCCTCAGGCTGGGGAGCAGGGAGGGGCCCCAGGCTCGCTACCCGACTTCAGCGTCCTTTCCCTTCTCTACAGAGAAGGACTGGGTCTGGCTGGCCCTTCCCAGGGCCTGTGGGAAGTGGTTCTCCGTGGTGAGCCGTTTTCCAGAAAACAAGGGTCAGGGGTTTCTTAACTGTGGCTGCGTGTCTGGAGCCCGAGCTTATGTTCAGGCTTTGCTTCCCGCTTTGTTCGAGGTGAACGACGTTCACTCATCATCGAGCGCCTCGGCACGGGGTGCCTCCGCGTGGGCTGGGCCGGCTGGCAGCTCACCCGTCTGCTGGGAAGTGGGACCAGGTCGATGTTTGAGTGCCAGGCATCTTAAAGAGAGGGGCGCCTAAAATGAGAAAGAGCAGACTTCCCACAAATGCTGCATTTGCTCCTAAGAGGTCAGGGAGTGGGAACCTTTCTGCATGTGGCCCTGAGGCCCTGACAGCCCTGCTGGTCGAGCCTCTTAAAGCTGGGGTGCGTGAGCCCGTGGTGCCAGGAGCCATGGTCCCCTCTCACAGGAGGCACAGCCACTGCACTGAAGGCTTGGAGTCTGTGTGTCCCCCGAGCTGGCTGTGGTGCAAATTAACATTCTGTGTCTTAGCTCATCCCAATGGACAGTTATCACTGTTCCTGCTGCTTCTCTTCCGAGTCCAGCAACGAGTGGGCGGGAGCCCCGGCAGCAGCCCCAGCCCAGAGAACACGCCCCCCACTGTCTCCTCTGGCTGTGCGCCTGACATGTTTCTGGTAAGGTTGGTGGGGATAGCAGGTGGCCCTGCCAGTGCTGGCTCCTGTCAGCCATCCTCAGCACCAGCACTGACTACAGAACACTTCTGCCCAGGAGGACCTGGGGCCCTGGAGGAGCAAAAGCCCTCTGTGAAGCCAGGCAGCGGCAGTGAGTGTCGGCAACGAGACAGAAAATCACTTCGGCCACTGCGTCTCTGGGCGCCTCCCGAAAATCTAGAACGCAGGCCATCTGTGTCCTGTGGGTGCCACAGGGTCTCTGCCTATCTTGGGAACACCGTGTCCCAGCCCGTGCTTTCGGGGTTATGGAAGTTGACTCTGATGTCATCAGGGAACGCTCAGTGCAGTGGCCATGTACGCACAGAGGCGTGCCTGGAACGCTGAGGCAGAGCCTCAGGGACTCACAGCTGCCTGACTTTCACCCTGCCCCAGCAGCTGGGTGTCCCAGGCCCCTGAAAGGCACTGGACTTGGCCTTGCTCAGCCACACCCCTGCCTGGCATCTCTTACCAAAGCTGCATCCCCACAGGCCAGGCAGGGGCTTGGAGCCCTGCTTCCCCCCAGGGACACAGCATCGTGCCAGTGCGGCCCTTCTCTTCTGCTCATAGGAAGCTGATTCATTGGTGCACACATTGGAGGCCCATCCCATGCTGGTGGCTGCAGCATGGGACGTCCTCAAGGGAGGCCCACCGTCCCTGAGATCTGGCCGGGGTCCTGGGTTCCACGTCCTGGAGGGCGGCCTTGGTTGCTGCCCCGTGTTGGTGGTGGTAGTGACCTGGGTTGGAGGCTGTCTCAATGTGGGTTGGGTGCGGATTCCAGCATTTTCCAGCTGCGTGTCATTGGGCAGTCACTAACCCTGTCAGTGACTCAGTTTCCGTCTTCCCTGTCAAATGGGGCAATAACAGGTGAGTCACACGCCTGTGGGGAGATGCTTTTGCCTGTGAAGCCCTTGGGAAGATGCTTGCAAGTCCCTAAGGCCATGAGCCACCAAGACCAGACTCAGGGTGCACCAGGCCTGGGTATGCTCAGTGGCCAGGATCGAAGTTGGTGGTGGTGGGGTCATGCCTGGCTTCTGACGGGGTCAGGTCTATAACTGGGAAGCCTGTGGAGATGGGGACCCGCCTGGCTGAGCCATGCTTCATGACCTTGCTGTCCCCGTCGTAGGACGGAGCCTAGGCTTGGTCTCCAGAGCCAGTGGCCTCACTGCGGCAGAAGGTGGTGGTGATGAGAGCAGAAACTGGCTCGGGCCAACCCACGCCCATCCTTTCATTTGCTGTTGCCCCTATTGCTGCTGCAGATGCACACCAAAGCCATGACCCCTGGGGCCACTTTCTTGCTACCTTCCCAGCCACTGCCCAGTCCCTGCAGAGTGACCGCCTGCCTCTGTAGCACATTGAAGCCCCATAACTGAATTGCAGTTGATGCCATGTGTCAGTTTAAGATCATGCTAATGGTTTCATTTCCCAGAATACTCCTGAAGAGAAAATGAAGGCCTTGTAACATTTTGCAGTGGGGTGAAATGATCCTCATGGAAATCAATCCCAGCTCTGGAATGAGCTGCTGACTGGATGGGTGTGCCAGGGCGGGGGTCACAGCAGGCATGAAGGAGCTTCCCCGGGACTTGGCTGGAATCCAGCTATGCGCCAGGCACTGTGTGAGGAGGGTTGGTTTTGTTCAGGTGTGAAGTGAGCAAACCTGGCTTGAGGTGACCAGGCTTGCCCAGGGCCATGCATTGGGCCAACTGAGGAGCTGTCCTAGGTGCAGCGTGGCAGTCAGGGAAGGAGTGGGCATCTGGTCAGTGAGCAGGGTCTGAGTCCCAACTCTTCCCCTTTCTGAGAGGCCCTGGAGGCCATGGGACCACTTGAGCCCCCACTCCCTGCTCTATTAGATGGATGCTAGGATGCTCCTGGGTGGGTGCCAGGTGTGAAGGGATGGTATGTGCCCTGCCTGAAGCACAGCCCAGGTGTGTGCTCTGAGAGTGGCGTGACCACATCCCTTAGGATCATCAGGACCACTTTACTGGGCCAAAGGAGTTAGGGTGAAGGTAGACAGTATGGAAGATGGAAGAGGCCAGCACAGTATACCGGGAGGGAGGGAT
The DNA here is from genome assembly GCF_007565055.1 of Rhinopithecus roxellana. Taxonomy (NCBI): domain Eukaryota; kingdom Metazoa; phylum Chordata; class Mammalia; order Primates; family Cercopithecidae; genus Rhinopithecus; species Rhinopithecus roxellana. The sequence goes on from NC_044565.1 coordinate 6,709,483, forward strand.
ACCCCAGAGTCCTCCAGGCCCATGTTTCTGTTCCTTACTCTCTTCACTAGTTTCGTGGAGCCACTCAGTCCTTGGATAGCAGTGGAGCAACCATCTACCTAGCCGCTCATTGACCTACCCACCCACCTACCGTCCATCGTCTGTCCACATATCGTGCATTCACTCTTCCATCCATTCGCCCACTCATCTATCCACCCATCATCCATCTATCCCTCATCCACCATCTACCCACCCTCCCTCCTGTCCACCCATCTACCCACCCATGCACCCATCCATCCACCCACCCACCCATCCATCCATCTACCCATCCATCCATCCACCCACCCATCCATCCATCCATCCACCCACCCACCCACCCACCCACACATCCATCCACCCACCCACCCATCCATCCATCCATCCATCCACCCACCCACCCACACATCCATTCATCCACCCACCCACCCACCCACACATCCATTCACCCACCCACCCACCCACCCACACATCCATTCACCCATCCATACATCTATCCATCCATCCTTCCATCCACCCACCCACCCATCCATCCACCCACCCACCCATCCATCCATCTACCCATCCATCCATCCACCCACCCATCCATCCATCCATCCATCCATCCACCCACCCACCCACCCACACATCCATTCACCCATCCATACATCTATCCATCCATCCATCCTTCCATCCACCCGCCCACCCATCTGTCCAACCACCTATCCACCTACCTACCCATCCATCCACCTACCCATCCACCCACCCACCCGTCTATTCATCCACCCACCCATCCACCATTCCATTTGTCCACCCTCCTATTCACCCATCTGTCCATCATCCTTCCATCTACCCATCCACCGTTTTGTCCACTCCTCTGAACCTGTTCGTCCATCTATCGCACTTCTTTAGGATTTACTGAGCAGTGCCTGTGTGCTGGCCCATGCTCAGTGCTGCTACACAGAGAGGGAAAGGTAGACCTTCTGTCCAGGAGCCCCCAGGCAAGTGGGGATGGCGTATCTACCCTAGACATTCTCTGCTCTCCTGTGGTCAGGCTTTTGCGGTGCTGGGATGCCATCCTTCGCTAGACTGCAAATCCTGGAGACAGGCCCTGGGACCCAGGGAAGCAGCCCACAGCCCCTGGGACACCTGGAGAGCTTGGGGTTTGGCCTCAAGAGTCAGGAGATGGAGCACTCAGATCCCTGCCCTGTCTCTGACTTTTGGGGTGACCCTGGGCTCGCCCCTGCCCTTTCTGGGCCCAGTCATGCCTTCTCTCACAGGAAGTGGACAGACCAGCTGGTTCCCAGTTCTGCAGGTGCCGCCCAGGTCCGCCCCAGGCTCCATGGGAACTTTCAGGTGCCCTTGGTGTCTGCCCCGCAGCCCTGCTCCTGACGTGGTTGTCTTGTTTCCACAGAGCAACTTGCTGGATGTGAATCAGATCATCAAGGACTTGGCCTCCATGGTGTCAGAGCAAGGAGAAGCTGTCGGTGGGTACCTGCCCCAGCCTCGGGCCACCTGCTGCCCCGAGGGCCTGCCTGCCAGCCCCCAGTCCTCACCCCTTCACCTAAGGGTGGGTAGAGCGGCCTCTCAGAGGAGGCAGGCCCAGGTTGGAGTCCAGGTCTGAGCTTCTGCTCCCTCCCCACCTGCCCTGTCTCCTCCAGCCCCTCAGGAAGGCTAAGAGCAGGGGGAGACCCACACAGGGTGGCCCACCCACTCTGCTCACTGACAGACACTGGCCCCTACTCCGCTGATTGACAGACACTGCCTCTGCTCTGCTCATTGACGGACACTGACCCCGCCTCTGCTCGTTGGCAGACACTGGTCTCCACTCGTTGATAGACACTAGCCTTCACCCTGCTCATCGACAGATACTGGCTCCATACTCTGCTTATTGACAGATATTGCACCCCCACTGCCTGGCTCACTGACAGACACTGGTCCCTGCTCCCCTCATTGACAGACACTGGCCCCACCTCTGCTCATTGACACTGGCCCCGCCTCTGCTCATTGACAGACACTAGCCCTGGCTCTGCTCATTGGCAGACGCTAGTCCCACCTTTGCTTGTTAACAGACACTGGCCCCGCCTCTGCTCGTTGACAGACACTGGTCCCGCCTCTGCTTATTGACAGACAGTGGCCTCCCCTCTTCTCATTGACAGACACTGGCTAATCTCTGCTCATTGGCAGACACTGGCCCCTGCTCCGCTCATTGACAGACACTGGCCCCATCTCTGCTCATTGACAGACACTGGCCCCACCTCTTCTCATTGACAGACACTGGCCCCCACCCCGCTCATTGACAGACACTGGCCCCACCTCTTCTCATTGACAGACATTAGCTCTCACCTTACTCATTGACAGACACTGGCCCCACCGTGATCATTGACAGACGCTGGCCCCTGCTCCGCTCATTGACAGACACTGGCCCCCACGCCGCTCATTGACAGACACTGGCCCCCGCTTTGCTTATTGACAGACGCTGGCCCCACTTCTTCTCATTGACAGACACTGACCCCGCCTCTTCTCATTGACAGACACTGGCCCCACCTCTTCTCATTGACAGACACTGGCCCCACCTCTTCTCATTGACAGACACTGGCCCCACCTCTTCTCATTGACAGACACTGGCCCCACCTCTTCTCATTGACAGACACTGGCCCCACCTCTTCTCATTGACAGACACTGGCCCCACCTCTTCTCATTGACAGACAGTAGCTCTCACCTTGCTCATTGGCAGACACTGGCCCCACTGTGATCATTGACAGACGCTGGCCCCTGCTCTGCTCATTGACAGATACTGGCCTCCATGCCTTCATCCTGGGCCTCTGCCCAGAGACTCCCCGCAGTGAGGCTGTTCTGGGGTGGGTAGGGTTGTGAGATTGCAGAGATGTGGAGGCCAGAGCTCTGGTTCTGCTGTGGATGTGCCCGTGCTGGGAGGGGTGTGGGGAGAGTGGCGTGGGAACGTGCAGGCCCGGCCAGGGCATGGTGTCCTGAACTCCCTGCATCTACGAGAAGACGGGCTGCACCGCAAGCCAGGACACCTCCCAGCCAGAACCGTGGGCCCTCAGCCCGGCGTTCCACTGGAAAAGGAAGTGCAGCAGCAGGGCCTCCCGGGTGCCCAGGGTCAGGCCCTGCCTTAGCGCCGGGCTCTATGTGGGGCATGAAGTGGGAGGCCCACAGCCTTGTCCCTTGCCTCTGAGTGCCCGGAGAAGCCCCACCCTTTTGCTGCTGGAGGCCGCCAGCCGAGGACCTGACAGGCGAGAGGTCGGGATGAAGGGGCTGAGCATGGAGCCAGGGAGGCTGGAGGCTCCATTCAGGAACCCGCACCCAGGGCGAGGGAAGGGCTTTCCCAGACAGAAGGGACAGAGGTCACAGTGCCCAGTGACCCCGCCCAGGCCGCCAACTGCCCAGCGACCCCACCTGCCTTGGTTGCCCACCCACCCTGGGCCTCAGCCCTTCCTCTGTCTCCATGGGGTTGCCCATGGACCTCCCTAGAGAGATCCTCACCATGAGGTCTAAAAGCTCTGGGTCCCCCTAATCCCAGGATGACCGCGTCCGGTTCTGACTCCGTGTGCTCTAGCCTCCTCTGCTTGTGGAGAGCCAGGGTCCCTCATGTCCTCTTCCTGCTCTAGTCACACAGTGGCCCTGGCCTGCCTGTGCGGCCCCCAACCATGGCAGGGCTCGAGGTTTGCAGGGGCATTTGCGGGGATGCTGACCTTGCCCCCCTCCCATAGGGACCCCACCCCTGCTGTGTTTTGGTGTCTTCCCCGCTCCCACTCGAGGGCTCTGACCCGTTGATCCCGCCCTGTCCATACCTGCTGCTGCCAGGAGCCCTTTCTCCCAGGCTGGCGGGGTGTCTCTTTTCCTCAGTTGAGGAAGAGCCAGGCTACCCCTGGTGCCCACAGGCCACTCTGGTGCCCACAGGCCTTTGGTTAAAGCATTTGGCTGCCCACCAGGACTCTCGGGCTCCGCCCCACCCACCTACTCTCCGTCTGTGCCCTGGCCAAGCTGTGGCCTCACCTTGGGGCCTGTGCCGAGAGCAGCCTCCCGGTCTCTCCTGCTCTGCCAACTGGCACTGTGTCCAGAGACCCTCAGGCAGCTGGCGTCCTCTTCCCAGGTGCTGTGCTGTGTCCCCAGGAGAAGAGGGACTGAGGCTGAAGCCCCCTGCTGCTCCCTGGGGCGGGGCTGGGCCAGGCTTGCCCCTCCATCCGCTCGGAGCCTGGGCTTCCAGCTGCTCCGTGGCCCCATATGGCGCCTGCTGGGCTGCCCTATCAGTCCCTTACTGCCTCCTCTCCCCAAGATCCTCCTGTCTCCCTGTCCTCCTGCCTTCTCCCCACTGTCAGCTGCCTGAGGTGGCTGTCGCCGCTTCTGCCCCTGGCCAGCTGTCGCAGGCTGGGATGTGCTGAGTGTGTGGAGTCCTTTGTCCACTCCAGGTGCCCACCCAGTCCCAGTGACAGGTTCATTGAGGGGGCACTCATGCCAGCAGTTCAGGGAAGGGAGCAGTCGTGGGGAGGGGGACAAACCAGGGCTGACCCGCCACACGTGGTCAGGGCCCTGGGGAGGCCAGAGGGCACCTGCCGGTGGACAGGCGGGAGGCCTAGAGAGTGACTGAGACCCAAGGGGCCCAGTACAGTGGATGCAGGCTGCCTATGCTGGGTGCTGACGTGAGGCCTGGCCGCTGTGCACAGATGCAAGGCCTGTGATAACCTTTGACCCCGAACCTGGCTGCTCTCCCCAAGGTCTCTGCCCTCTGCTCAGCCTCTGGTGCCTTTCCAGGGTCCAGCAGCAGCAAAGCTATGTGCCGGCAGAGCTGCAGCCCCGAGCCGGCCACGGTGGCTCTGCTGCCAGGTGCTGGGCCGGGCTCCACGCCCCTGCGGCCAGGCCCCCACTCCCGCACCAAGACACGCAAGCCCAACTTCAGTCCCCAAGAGACGGAGGTGCTGGTGCAGAGGGTGAGGCGCCACTACCCGCTGCTGTTTGGGGCACTGCGGGGAACGCCTGCCCGAAAGCACCGTGTGTGGAGCCGCATCCTGCAGGCAGTGAACGCGCTGGGCTACTGCCGTCGCGACCTGGGTGACCTCAAGCACAAGTGGCGGGACCTGCGAGGCGCTGTGCGCAAGAAGCTGGCAGAGGGGGGCCCCGCCCCTGGCCTCATCCTCACACCTGTGGAGCACATGGTAGCAGAGACGTTTTCTGCCCACGGTCCCCAGGGCGAGGGCCAAGCCACGGAGCCCCTGCCAAGTAAGTGGGCCCTCCCTACAGCCCACCTCCCCGGGACCACCCTGCCCTGGGGCAAGCAGGGCCGGCAAGTGGGCTGTGAGCTTTCTGCACCAGCTCCCAAGAGGGAGACCCTCTGAGGGAGACCCAGAGGCCCATGGAGATGGCCCACCACCCTCCTGGCCCCTCTCTTCTTTTAGGTGGGGAAACCAAGGGTTGGGGCCAGGGAGGGTTCTGCCTGTCTCTGGAGTGGAAGGGCTGCGGCTCACGCCTGGGGTCCCAGCTCAGGGTCCTCCTGGCATTGCCAAGCATGTGCCGCCAAGGGGCTCAACCATAGGCGCCACCTCAAGCCACGCCCACCGGGTGTCTAGATGGGGCGCTGGGGCCTAGTTCCACGTCGCTGTTGAGTGGTGAGCGCTACCATGGGGAGGGGTCACAAGGTGGCCGCTGGGACCAGTGCCTGGTGTGGGCAGAGACGAGGGCAGAGCTCCCGATGAGCAGCAGCAGCGGGTGCAGCCCTGGGTGCCCTGGTGCCCTCCGAGGCCCCCATCTGGGCCTCTGCCATTCCCGCCTGATGTTGTGTGGCCAGGAGGCCTGTTTGGCCCTGGGTCCCAGCTGGCCTTCCTCTCCACAGGCAGCCCTCCCCTCCCGAATGCAGTCCAGCAGTGGGCACAGCCATCCTTAGGCAGCCAGCTCTTCCAAACCAGTGGGTCCCAGCAGGGAGAAGGCCCCGCATTCCCGTGCAGGGCAGCAGGGCCCGGCTGGCCCCAGGGTCTGAAGACAGAGGTGTCTGGGAAGAAGGAGGGCTTCCCTCCACTCTCCCCCAGCCCCAGAGCCCCAGGGTATGGCAGCCATGAGAAGGCAAGGTCAGTCAGCAGGCAGGAGGAGCCTGTGCCCATATCACCTCCAGCCGCTTGGCCCTTGCCACAACCCCCAGGGAGCAGAAGATGACCTGTCCATTCATTGGTCACTGTTGAGGAGTTTGGGCAGAGCCAGGGAGGAGCCTGGGCCCCAGCTTGACTCTCCCCCACCCTCTCCCCCACGCTGCGCCTCGCTCTGGCCTGCAGTGGCCTCCCCCTCCTTCTGCAGGCCCTTCCCTCTGGGCCCACATGGAAGTCCCACGTGCGGTGCTATCCAGTGACTCTCAGCCTCTCAGGACACGCTGTGCCCCCTCCTGAGCCCACGGGCCCACTCCAGGGACCGCCGGAAGCCAGGCATTTCTGTCTGGCTGGGCCTTGTCTGCAGCCCGCAGCTGCCCCTGGCTCTGAGGGTGACGCTGGCTCCGAGGGTGATGCTGGCTCTGTGCCTCCTCCTGCCGCCTCCGTGCCTCCTCCCGCCGCACCTCCTCTCCTCCTCAAGACACCGCGCCAGGAGTTCCTTCGCCGTCCTCCGCATATGGTGGCCCCCCCTTCAAAGCAGAGCCACGCTGGACTCCCCTTCCTGGGAGCTGCTGGAAGGACTTGGGGGACAAAGCCCCGGAAGCAGGACCAGCTCCTTCTTGAGGGCCACAGAATAGACAGAAGGATTCAGCCTCACTGGACAGGCAGGGGCTGGCCTCAAACGCCCCCACTGGCGGCCATGGCAGAACTTGGAGCTCTGGGGCATCTCAGCTGCTCCTGCTCACAGCGGTGCCTGAGGTTGGGACACCCATGGGCAGAGTGGGCCGGGCTGGTTGGGAGATGCATGTAGACACAGGGTGCCACCAACTCTGTGGCCAGCCTTGGACAAGGGGCCTGGGCTGTGGGCCTTGTGATGGGGCTTGGGGGATGGGCCTGGTCAGTAGGCCTCGTGATGGGGTGGGGCTGGAGGAGGGCCTGGATCCTCCTCTCAGGCCTGTGCAGGCCAGGGGTGGCTGCATCCACCCCCAGGGAGGCCACATTGTCTCCTGCAGGGCAGGTTCTTGCAGCCCAGGATTCTGTGGGCAGAGGCAGACCTGGTTTGGGGGTGCTTCATGGCAAGGGTGGACATGTGGTGTGGGGCTGAGAAGGAAGGGCCTGGCAGGGGTAGCACTGGTGTGGCCCAGGTGCTTAGTCCTTTTCTGCAAGTCCCCAGCCCTGGAGGCTGCAGGAACTCAGGTTTGCTCACCCTGTGGTTCCCTGCCCTAGACTGAGGCCCAGCCTCAACTTCTGTGACCCCTGATGGATCAGCCACTCCAGGTCCGCGGGCCGCTGGGCTCACCTCCGTCAAGGGAGTCTTTGGTGCCTGTGAGCTGCTCTGAGTGGCCTGCCCTGCTGCTGACAGCAACTGACATGTGTTGAATTCCTGAGCGAGAGTGCTTGGGACAGGGTTGGACTTCCCCTCGTGGGTGCTGAGGCAGGGAGAGGGAAGTGGCTGCCAAGCCTGATGCCAGGGTGGGGGCATCCCAGCTTCAGGCCCAGGTGCCCTGAGCTGGCCATGCTTTCCGCTCTGCAGCAGCACTGCCCGGGGCTTGGGCAGGGCCAGGCCTGCAGGGCTGATCACGGCTGTGGGGCTGGGGGCAACGATTTGACAGAGTGCATGGGGGTCTTCCACAGGGGTCGCTGTGCCCTGAGGCCGCTGGGCAGGCAGTTTCCTTTGAGGTGTGTGTGCTGCTCTGCGAGCGTCTGGGAAGGGCAGCACCAAAAGGTGCTCTGTTTGGCACCTGGAGGCCTGGTCTAGTGCTTGGGTATCCCTTGGACTTTTGGAGCTAGGGGATCTGCAAGGGGCCCCTGTGGAGTCCCCCCCCTTGTGTTGGGAGGGGCAGGCGCCCAGGGCCTGTGGCTCTGCAGGGCTGACCCCACAGACCGGGAGTCTCCTGAGACCTGACAAAGCCACCGGGCCCGGGGCTGATGGCTGATGAAGTATTGGAGTGTCGCTCGGTACCACAGGGCCCACGCACCGAACCTGTCCTCACCCTACGAGCAACACAGGGCTGCACAGTGCCAGGAGCACAGGAGTGGCCTCCCTCCCCTTGTGCATCTCTGCACACCACCCTGGGGCAGGACATGGCGTGCCCACCTGGCAGCCTGGGCGCTGAGGGAGATGTTTGCTGGCTGCGGAGCTGGGCAGTGGTTGTGTGATGTGTCTTGAATGTGGGCAGTGCCACGCTGGCTAAGAATGCCCCCGGGACCGCCCTGGGTCTGTGGCCCGCACAGGCAGCCCTGGAGCAGCAGGATGTCAGCCACGTTCTGAGGGTGGGTCTCCAGGTCACACACTACGATCACAGTCCCCAGGGCCAGGGCTTGGTGTAGAGCAGGATTGGGCACTGGCTGAGTCCAAGGGTGGGGTCCAGGGCTTGGCTGAGGCTGCCTGTGGTCACGGGGCAGAGAAAGTGTCCAGCCAGGGCACATGGCCTGTCCAGCACCACCTGTGTTAGCCCAGACCACCATGGCCTTCCTGTCTCTGCTGGCAAATGCTCTCCACTGTCCACATTCACCTCTCAGCGATAGAAGCGAGGCCAGGCTGTTGCCACTGCAGGTGTAAAGTGGATCCTTTGCACGCGAGCAGGGCATTGCCCGGGCCCAGGCTAGCGCCTCCTCCCTGGCAGGCTGGTCCCTCCTGGGTGGCAGTTGTAGGGGGATCTGTCCCACCTCTGGCCCCATCTTCCTTCCCTCTCCTCCTCCATTGGCCGAGAGGGTCGTGACCCTAATGTGGCAGGACATAGAGAGTCGAGTTCATTTGGGGGCTGTCTGCATGTGAGCAAAGGGGTACTCTGCTCCAGGAGCGGCCGAGGCCATCACCCATACCTGCCTTCTCCGGGCTTTGGCTGCTTGTGCAGGAGCCTTGCTCTCCCCTCCCTGGCTGGGGCAGGAGCCCCCAGATGCGGTGATCAGGGCATGTCTGTGAGTGCCTGCGGCTCCACTAGGGCCCTGGGCTGGGGGCAAGGGTGGGGTGGAGCTGGTGACCAAGGGTTCAAGGATCCCTGTGAGGCCTGGGTGGGGGCTTCTGAAGGCAGGGCTCGTGGCTTCTACCTCCTGCCCAGGGAGCTTGCAGAGATGGAGCCACAGTTCTGTGATGAAAGTAGGGAGTCCCTGCTGGGGCGGTGGGCAGTGGCCTTGTCTTTCTGAGGACCCTCCTCCCTCAGAACCAGTCCTGCCAGGCCGGAGGTGATGCTGTGCCTGGCAGCAGTCCCTGTGGTTGTAATGGCCCCTCTATCCCAGGCCTTAAGACTCCTAAGGCTCAGTCAGCTCGGGCCCGTGCCCAGGTGGGCATTGCAGGTGCACAGTTTCTTTAGGTGTCCTGCTTCCCAAGCTCTTCTCCAGTTGCCTCATTGGAGGCAGGGCTTGCAGGGAACCTCCCTCCGGGAAGAAGGCTTGCCCGTGCTTGTGTTTGCGTCTGGCTTTGTTGCGGACCCAGGCTGCACCTGCAGTCCTGGTGCCCAGGTGGCACGTGTCCTTCCCTTGGGTGGAAGAGAATGCTGAGCACCAGTGGCTGCCCAGGTTGAGCACCAGTGTTCAGGTCCTGCTCCTGCTGGGGGTGATGCCTTCACCGCTCACTGCCACGAGCCCAGCTCTGCATTCCTTGTGGGCCAAGGATGGCTTAGGTGCGTGTAGCACCTGGTACTGCCGTTTTGCTACTGGCTGGGTGTTGGTGAATCTTCCGGATCCCTGGGGCTGCCCCGGTCCTGGTCCGGTGTCTCCTGTGGGCCCTGCTAATGTGGCTGCCCCGGGCGGCACTGCTGCAGCCACCTAGCCCGGCTTTGCACCGGCTCCTGTGAGCCCCGCACGGTGGCACAACTTTCTGATCAGCTCCCTGTGCTGAGTCAAGGGCCAGTGTGTGTGGCCAACCAGAGCCCTGTGCTTGCAGACCCAGTCTCCATCAGCCCAGTCACAACTCCACAGACGTTAAGGCAGGGGCTCTGCCCCTTCAGAGAGGGCCGTGGCCACAGTGGAGGGGCCTGCCTAGTCAGGATCAAGACAGAGCAGGACTTGACCCCAGCCCTGACCTCCCCTTGCCATTCCCACCCTTTCCTGGGTGGGCTCTTCCTGCCCTACCCGGTGCGGGCACTGAGGTGTCCCCTTCCCTGGGCCACCTCCAGGTTTCCGTTCTAGTGTCATTGCTGCCCACTGCCCACACCACACAGAGCCCTCAGGGCATGTCTGGCAGCCCAGCACCCATCCCTGCAGCCTCCGCTCCTCTGGAGGCCCTGGGCTCAGGCGCCCCTGGGCTCGCCTTTCGGGGGTGCCCTCAGGGCAGGGGCGGCTGGGCCTCCATCTGTAATTGCCTTCTGTTGTCTTGATTTGCAGATAGTATTGAAGCCAGCCTTGAGGCTGCATCCTCGCATGCGGAGGCAGCCCGCCAGCTCCTGGCTGGAGCCAGCCGGCACCAAGTAAGTCCGTGTGAGGGCCACAGTGCCTGGCGGCCCGGCCTCCGTCCCCTGTCCTCCAACCCTCCCTCTGTCTGTCTGGAGGGGCACAGGCGCTGTCCTGTGCCTGGGAGAGGCATGCCCACAGGCCTCCTCTGAACCAGTCCACTACCCGTGCCATGGGGGCTCTGGGAGTGGCGGGGTTGCGGCAGCAGTGATCTGCGTGGTGCCCACAGCAGTCGGCACCATCTCCTCTCTTGTGTGCACCACACCGCCCTCTCCCATGAATCCCAGATACAGCCGGTGGGAGGGCCTTTGGGGCCTTCCCGCTCCACCTCCCGTGCTGATGCTGGCATGCGGCTCAGTGTCCATCCTGGGGCCGGGGACTGCGGAGGGGACTTTGTGGTTGGGGCATGTCAGGTGGCTCAGAGAGAACAAAAAAGCTCAGGCCTTTATTTTCTTGAAGTGGGACTTGGAGCTGCCTTGAGGACCAGCCACTCACTGGGCTTGTTGCTGACTTGTGGTCACCACAGGAGGACCTGACAGATCAGGCTGGCTGGAGACTGTGGCCCAGCTAAGATGGAGGCCCAGCCACTGTCTTCCCCTCACTGTCTCTGTCCCCATTGTGGCCTGGTGCTCCCCACTGGCCCTGACAGGCAGAGATGACCAGAACCTGTTCCTCAAGGAGTCCCAGGGGCCAGGCAGGCTGGACATTAAGTCCGGCAAGGTGAGGGTGGCGTGGGCCACTGTGGGAGCACAGAAGAAGCCCCTGGGCCAGCCGGGGCCAGGAGAGCACATACTCTCGATGGCGCAGCAGGGGCAGTACTGGCAGACGGGATGGTGGAGTGTGTGAGGCCGGGGTCCGGGAGAGCCTGACGAGCCCAGGACATCACAGGCAGGTGTGATGAGAGAGGAGCCACATCCCCAGGACGCTGGGATATCACAGCTGTGCCCGCAGAGGGTCCTCAGTTGCCTCGGGGTGCACGAGGGAAAGAGGTCCTGACTGGAACCATGCAAGGGCCTGACTGGGTGGAGAATGAGGGGAAAGGCTAGGGCCGCCTTGAGCTTCCCTAACAGGGCCCAGTCCGGGCACCGCCGCCAGGGGAGTGTGTGGTAATGGCAAGGCTGGGCCTACTTCGGTCCCTGTTTCTGTCGGGGGCCATCAGACTCAGGTCGGGCTCACTAAGGGTTGGCCCCTGGTGACAGCTGCTGAACGCCAGGCTGGGAGACAAGATCTGCAGAAGCTGTGCCAAGGTCATCTGCAGGATGGTGTCAGAGACAGGGCTGGGCTGGGTCTCCTGGCGCCAGCTCTGGGCTGTTTGGCCTTGGCCCTTGGCCTGCCACCTCTAGCCGTTGAGGGCAGCTAGGCCCAGGGGCCTCCAGGAGGCAGAAGGTGGAGGCTCTGGTGATGGGCCAGGCGGACTCGCCAGAAACTCGGGGCCACACCACGCAGAGGGCCTCGTTTCAAGAGGAAAGCAGCCAACCAGCAAGATGACCCCTCCTGAGCACCCTGGGGCCACCTGGTCAGAAGCAGCGCTGATGCCTGGGACGGCAGGAGGACGATGGGACAGTGAGGAAGAGGAGGAGGAAAAGGAGGAGGAGGAAAGGAGGGCGGTGGCAACTGGACCAGCCACCTGTGCCATGGACGCCCTGCTGCATTCCCAGTGAGCCTGTGGGCTTGGTCCTGGCAGAGCAGGCACCCTCCACACTGCAGAGGAGGTGGGCAGGGCTCAGGCCCAGGAGGCGGCCGTGAAGTCACCCCTGTGTAGACTGTCCTGCTCCTGCCCCCAAGGGGACTCACCAGGGAGTGTCAGGGAGGGACGAGGTGTCTGTGAAGTCGCCTCTGCATAGAGTATCCTGCTCCCGCCTGCAAGGGGCCCTCCCCACGGTATGTCAGGGAGGGACATTTGTTCAGCCATTCTCCACACCCAGGGAACTGGAAGGGTCAGAGATCCCAAACCTAGAGGCTGTGAAGCCAGGCCTTTAATTTGCAGACTGGGAATCTGAGGCCTGCAGAAGAGACGCTGTTTTCTAGGGTCGCACAGCTACTGAGACCAAGCAGAGCTGGCCTTGGAGCCCACGTCTGCTGTGTCTCATGTTTAGGCCTCTCCGTGTTGCCCTAGGGAAGCTTGACCCTCTTGTCTTCCTGGGGACATTCACTTCGGTGGATGGGTACCTGATGGACAAGGGCATGGCCAGACGGATGATTGGAAGAATGGATGCGTGTGTGGATGGATGGAAGAAGGAACGTGTAGACGGGCGGGTGGACGGAAGGAGGAAGGTGTAGACGGGTGGATGGAAGGAGGAAGGTGTAGATGGGTGGGTGGATGGAAGGAGGGGAAGGTATAGATGGGCGGGTGGATGGAAGGAGGAAGTTGTAGATGGGTGGATGAATGGAAGGAGGAAGGTGTAGACGGGCGGGTGGATGGAAGGAGGAAGGTGTAGATGGGTGGGTGGATGGATGGAAGGAGGAAGGTGTAGATGGGCGGGTGAATAGGTGGATGGAGGAGGAAGGTGTAGACGGGCGGGTGAATAGGTGGATGGAAGGAGGAAGGTGTAGAGGTGTAGACGGGCGGGTGGATAAGTGGATGGAAGGAGGAAGGTGTACATGGGTGGGTGGCTGGGTGGAAGGAGGAAGGTGTAGACGGGCGGGGGAATGGATGGAAAGAGGAAGGTGTAGACGGGCGAGTGACTGGGTGGATGGAAGGAGGACGGTATAGATGGGTCGGTGGCTGGGTGGAAGGAGGAAGGTGTAGACAGGCGGGTGAATGGATGGAAAGAGGAAGGTGTAGACGGGTGAGTGACTGGGTGGAAGGAGGAAGGTGTAGACAGGTGGGTGAATGGATGGAAAGAGGAAGGTGTAGACAGGTGAGTGACTGGGTGGATGGAAGGAGGAAGGTGTACATGGGTGGGTGGCTGGGTGGAAGGAGGAAGGTGTAGACAGGCGGGTGAATGGATGGAAAGAGGAAGGTGTAGACGGGTGAGTGACTGGGTAGATGGAAGGAGGACGGTATAGATGGGTCGGTGGCTGGGTGGAAGGAGGAAGGTGTGACGGACAGGTGGATGGGTAGATGGAAGGAGGAAGGTGTAGATGGGAGGGTGGATGGGTAGATGGAAGGAGGAAGGTGTAGACGGGCAGGTGGATAGGTGGATGGAGGAGGAAGGTGTAGACGGGTGGGTGGATAAGTGGATGGAAGGAGGAAGGTGGACATGGGCAAGTGACTGGGTGGAAGGAGGAAGGTGTAGACGGGCGAGTAGCTGGGTGGATGGAAGGAGGAAGGTGTAGATGGGCAGGTGGCTGGGTAGATGGGGGAAGGTGTAGATGGGCAGGTGGCTGGGTGGATGGACAGACAGCATGGATAAATGGGTGAGTAGACGGATGGGTGGATGAATAGAAGGAAGAGGAGGTTGGAGGGGATGGTTGGACAGTGATGAACAGACAGGTGGGCAGATAGATGAGTGGGCAAGGCAGGCACGTCCATGTGGAGGAACAGACGTGGGTAGCAGGATGGCGGGTAGACCAGAGGGCAGGCGGACGAGCGGACGGAGCAGAGGGGAGTTGGTGGGAGGATGCATACAAGTGGTGCTGTGGTGGGTGGGCATGCAGGCTTTGCACTTGGACAGGCTGTGGCTTCAGTCCCAGCACTACTAGAGTAAATGTGCCCACGTCTCTGGGTCTGTTTCCTCATCTCAAACAACGGGTGCAACTCCCACTGCAGATGGAGCATCATGAGACCCAAACAGCTCCGGGTGCAGAAGCCTCACATGGGCACTGTCCCTGCACCGTGCTCACCCCCCAGATCACTGGGTTTTGGACATGCAGGCTGACATTTCCCTGTCTCCCTCTGTTAGCTGATGAGGAGGACGAGACCCCCAGCTGCTTGTGGCTGCCCCTGAGGACCCTGGAAGGGCCCAGCCCGCCTGAACCTGACCCCCTGGACTTACGAGGAGTCTTCCATGCACCCGCCTCCTCACCCTCCCCACCCGCTTCCCCAGCCTCCACCCCACCAGCAACCACACTCATGGGGTCCTTCCAGCCTTCCTCGCCGTCTTCAACGCCAGCACCTCCCTTGCCCTCCAGGAGGACCCCAGTGGCAGCATCTGAAACGTCCGCATTTGAGCAGCGACTGCTGGACTCCCACCGGCGGCAGGGTGCCCTGCTCTCCTCCTGGGCCCAGCAGCAGAGCACACTCATGGCCCAGCAGAACCTGCTGCTGCAGCAGCTGGCTGAGCAGTGCCAGCGTCTGGCCAATGGTGTGGAGGCCCTCAACCGGACCCTCGAGAGGCTGGTGGAAGCACGCCCCACCAGAGAAGCCTCACCCTTCCTCCGGGACGCTGGTCCTGCCGGTGGAGTGGCCCAGGGGCCTGCCGGAGGCTCCCAGGACAGCCCCCAGGGTGCCCACTCAGGGCTTGAGGTCTTCTCAGGGATGATCTTGAAGGTGGAGGAGGAGATATAGGGCTGGTCAGGGGTGCTAGCAGAGCCAGAGAGCAGGAGCAGGGCCTCCAGTCTTTCCCCTGCCGAGTCCAGGCAGGGGAGAGGTGGCAGTGACTGGGTCTCCAGGGCGCCGAGACAGCTCGAGTCCAGGAGACCGGAAGGATGAGAGGATGTGGGCTGTGTACCTGTGGTGCTGCGTCCTTGCCATTGCCTGTAGTGACCTGCAGGGAAAGTCTGCAGAGAGCCGACCTGTGAGGCTCAGTGGACCAGGTCTACTCAGGGATGATGCTGTTGGAGGCTCCAACCCCGTGTGGCAGTGGCTGTGAAGTCTGCAGCCCAGCGCCCCAGCAGGCAGCTGGAGGCAGGGGAGGTGGGGAAGATGCACTTCGGGGCGCCCTGCTCACCGGAGCTCTGGAAAGGGTGGCTCGGCCAGGCCCTGAAAAGGTCCCGAGTGTGATCTGGCGTGACTCCTGAAAGCCCCTGTCCCCTTCATGGGCGTGTACACTCGGAGGGCAGGGCTTCTGTGTCCTACCTGATTGTGGCCCAGGGGAACCACATCCCATGAGCCTGGAATAATTTCTCTCCAGTTTTCTATGTTGTTATAAATACATAAAGCTATATATATATATATATATATATATATGCCCATATATTACTTGGTACTGTATGGGGCTGGGATGACGTTTTGTACTTGTAGATTTTTCTTGCAAAAAAGTATTTTTTTACGTAAGCATGAAATAACTAAGCAGCGGCAGTGCGGCTGCCGAGTACCTGAGTTGGAGCCTGCTCCCCGGGCCTGGTGGGCCCCGCTGCTTTCAGCCTCGCTGCAGGGGTCCGGGCACGTCCCTGCATCTTCAGATCCTCTTCCTCCATTACTTCCTTTGACTCTTGGGAGATCCCTCGGCGGGACTACCCCATCTCCAATGCCTGCACAGCAGGGCACAGTCTGCAGCCCCCCAGCCTGGGCAGCTGTTGGGAGCGAGCAGGAGCGGGAGGCGGGACCAGCCTGGGCCTTGACTGGTCTGGGGCCTCCAGCCACATCCTCTGCGGCCCCTGCCTGGCTCCCAGGGCCCAAAGCCTGTTCCAGGAGCAAGATGCTGGCCGACTGGCCTGAGTGGGAAGCATGCTGGTCCCAGCAGCTTCTGGGGAAGCTCTGGCACAGCCGAGAGTCAAGACTACAGCGTCCCTGAGAGCAGGGAGAGGGGCCTTTTCCTCGTTTTGCATTTTTCCATGGACCCAGCAGTGTGTCAGTAACTCTTGTCTATGAAAGAACCTGAGGTGTAGCCACATGTCCAGCTGCCTTCCGCGCACACCTGACCTCCCTCCAGGCTACCCCCTCTGTAGGTGCACATGGTTCTGCTGTTGGTTTTAGGCGGGGCCTCCACTCTGATGGTTCCACCTCGGGAAGGCTGGCTTTCCATCCTGCAAAACCAGCTGACCTCAGCCCCAGCACCTCCAAGAAGCCTCTGTAGATCTTCACTCTGGGTTCTTGTCCACGAAAAATACCACCATGGGCTGGGCACAGTGGCTCATGCCTGTCATCACAGCACTTCGGGAGGCTGAGGCAGGAAGATCACTTGAGGCTGGGAGTCCGAGACCAGCCTGAGCAACAGCAAAACCTTGCTTCTACAAAAAATAAAGTTCAATAAATAAAGATACCCAGCACGGCTAACAGTGGGCTCGTATGGTCGTGTGTATTTTCTGTCTTGCGTTACAGTCTTAACCTGGATACAGCCTCTAGTCTGGTCCTAGCTGAGCCCCAACCTTCACCCCACACCGTGTCCTGACTGCAGTTGCATGTTGAGCCTTGACCCTGGTCACACACTGAGCCCTGATCCTGGTCCTGCACTATGTCCTGACCCCAGTTATACATGGAGCATTGGTCCTAGTCACTGACTTAGCCCTGATCCTGGTGACAGACTTGGCCCTGATTCTGATCACACACTGAGCCTGATCCTAGTTATACACTAAGCTCTGGCCCCAGCCCTGACCCTGGTCAGTCCAGGCATCTTCTGGGAGTATCCTCTGGGCTGAGCCCTTACTAAGTGCTGAGGATACAGAAGCAACCAAGTCAGACTTGGGGCCTCTCCTTTTTGAGCTTACCGTGTGCTACAGAAAACATACACTAAGCAAGTCAATACATATTTGATGAAAGTTATTTTGTGTATCAGTTAAAAATTGATGTAACTGCATTTGGTAGGAAACAGAATAGCGTGTCTTAGAGTGGATAGGCGTCATGGCTCCTGTGTCACGGACATCGGTGACCTGGAGCTGGCAAGGCAGGGCCACAGTCCTCAGAGGTCCAGGTGTCTTTCTGCTCCCTTCTCTGCCATGGCCCTCATGGCCCAGGATGGCTGCAGAACTGCCCCCCGTCACACTCGTATTCCAGGTAGCAGGGTGTAGGGAAGGAATGGAGGAAGGTCACACACACGCCCTTGAAGGAGATCTCTGCCTGCATCTCAGCCCACTGACTGGGAGTTAGATGCCCACATTTCGTTGCCTTAGAAGCTGGAAAACACAGCTTCAGCCCCAAATGGGGATTTTGTTATTAAAACGGAAGGGACTGGATGCTGGGAGATGGAATGCAAGAAACACAGGCCCCGAGGTGAGCAGTGTGGGACTGGATGCTTGGCATGCAATCTGCCAGGCTGGGGCATTGAAAGAGCTGGGATTGCAGTCTAGAGTGTCAGGGGCTTCCCTGCAGGATGGACAGCAGAGGCCTCCAAGGTGATTTGGCAGTAATCACTGCAGCCAGTGAGAGCCAGGGAGAGCCGGCTCCACCTCTGCTTTGTGGCTGAGGAGCAGGGACTTGAGAACTTAGGGGCAGAATGGGCAAGTCCTGGTCCATGTGTCTCCACAGTGCATGCGTGCCCTTTGCACTAGGACAGTTTCCTAAGAGCCGCTCAGATGCCAAGAGGCCAGGCAGGAGCATGGTCAGGACAGCAGATGGCTGTCCGTAAGGCTCTGTCATCCAGCAGGGGTACGGAATGGCAGGTGGCATGCAGGGAGGGCAGAGGCCATGCTTGGTCTTGAGGGCAAGTGTGTTTCTGGATGAAAGGAGAACCAGGAGGGTCCAGGAGTGTCACCCTCAGACCTGGGCCTGGAAACCCCTTTCTCTTGGATGTGGGCGAGGGGTGGCCTGAGGTTTGCCAGGAAGGAGACTGTGGTCTTGGCTTCAACGGGAGCCCGTCAGGATCAGAGCTTTTGAGGAAGGAATGCTCTTAGTAAGCGTGTGAGACAGAGGCAGCCAGGAAGACCTCGAGGTTGCCGACTTGTCCCGGATGGGATTTCAGCGGGATTCACACCCACACTGCTCACCTCGGGGTCTGTGCTGCTTGCATTCCATCCCCCAGGCAGCCCAAATGTTTACCAGGAGAGATTGGGAGGATGGTGAGTCTGTGATGAGAAACGGGATGTGGCATTCTGTGGCAGAGCTTGCCTGCAGGGTCTTCTGAGGCATGTTTTAGAAAAGAGGCTGGAGGAGTGGCAGGGATGGTTCCCGTCAGAGCTAGAGAGCCCGGGTCCCCTCACTAGGTCCCCCATTTTACAGACAGACTGAGAGCCCGTGGTGGTGGTGGAGGGGTGGTGGTGAAGCTGCAGGGTCGTGTCCAGGTTCACAGAGAGTGCTAGAGGCAGGCCTTGAACCAGGTGCCTGGATTCCAAGTTCATGCCCCTTCCCTACGCGGTGCTGCATTCCAGGTGAGTGAGGATGGTTTTCAGGTGCCTCATCCATCTGGCTCAAATGAGCACGGCCAGCTTGCCCGCCCTGGAGGATCTCAGGAAACAAGGAAGGTTCTGCAGATCTGCTCCTGAGGAATGGTGGATTGGACAATGGAAGGGCTGTTCCATGATACAACAACTTAACTTGGAAAAAGCCATGGTCTTAGATGTTTTGCTGGCTTAAGGGATGAGCCGATAGCCAAGGTCTTGCCCCTCACTCCCTCTCTCCTCCCCAGCCTAACATGCCAACGTAGGAAGCTAAGGAAAGGCAGGCTCGCCCTGAGTCTGAATAAGCACCAGGTCTACCTGTGGATCCTGGATCCAAGCAGAAGGTTCTGGAGAAAAGATCCCCTGGTCAGGCCTTTGGGATACCCACATAAGAAGAAGAATCTTTTGGGCCTCCAGTTGGAAATCACTTAGTCTGTAATGGGGCAAGCCGTTGAGGGAAAAAACAGGAGGAAGAACCAACAAGAGCAAAAATATCAAGTTTAGACCCCAAAAGACTTCAGCTGTTGGAATTAATCAGACACAATATGATTTCTGTGAAATAGTTTTTAAAATAAAAAGATGAAATCACAAAAATGAGCAATAAGATTCTAAAAAGTGGCTAGGCCAATCTGTGAAAGATCAGTATAGCTTTTAGAAACATAGAACTTTGTGGATGGGCTAAGCAACATAGTCGACATAGATGAAGGTAATACTAGCAAACTTGAAGATTTCTAAAGAAATAACATGGCAAAGAGAGGTAAGATAATAGAGACTATGACAGATGAAGAGATGGGGATAAGATAATAGAGACTATGACAGATGAAGAGATGGGGGTAAGATAATAGAGACTATGACAGATGAAGAGATGGGGATAAGATAATAGAGACTATGACAGATGAAGAGATGGGGGTAAGATAATAGAGACTGACAGATGAAGAGATGGGGATAAGATAATAGAGACTATGACAGATGAAGAGATGGGGATAAGATAATAGAGACTATGACAGATGAAGAGATGGGGATAAGATAATAGAGACTGACAGATGAAGAGATGGGGATAAGATAAAAGAGACTATGACAGATGAAGAGATGGGGGTAAGATAATAGAGACTATGACAGATGAAGAGATGGGGGTAAGATAATAGAGACTATGACAGATGAAGAGATGGGGGTAAGATAATAGAGACTATGACAGATGAAGAGATGGGGGTAAGATAATAGAGACTGACAGATGAAGAGATGGGGATAAGATAATAGAGACTATGACAGATGAAGAGATGGGGGTAAGATAAAAGAGACTATGACAGATGAAGAGATGGGGGTAAGATGATAGAGACTATGACAGATGAAGAGATGGGGGTAAGATAATAGAGACTATGACAGATGAAGAGATGGGGGTAAGATAATAGAGACTATGACAGATGAAGAGATGGGGGTAAGATAATAGAGACTATGACAGATGAAGAGATGGGGGTAAGATAATAGAGACTGACAGATGAAGAGATGGGGATAAGATAATAGAGACTATGACAGATGAAGAGATGGGGATAAGATAATAGAGACTATGACAGATGAAGAGATGGGGGTAAGATAATAGAGACTATGACAGATGAAGAGATGGGGATAAGATAATAGAGACTATGACAGATGAAGAGATGGGGATAAGATAATAGAGACTGACAGATGAAGAGATGGGGATAAGATAATAGAGACTATGACAGATGAAGAGATGGGGATAAGATAATAGAGACTATGACAGATGAAGAGATGGGGATAAGATAATAGAGACTATGACAGATGAAGAGATGGGGATAAGATAATAGAGACTGACAGATGAAGAGATGGGGATAAGATAGTAGAGACTATGACAGATGAAGAGATGGGGATAAGATAATAGAGACTATGACAGATGAAGAGATGGGGGTAAGATAATAGAGACTGACAGATGAAGAGATGGGGATAAGATAATAGAGACTATGACAGATGAAGAGATGGGGGTAAGACAATAGAGACTATGACAGATGAAGAGATGGGGATAAGATAATAGAGACTATGACAGATGAAGAGATGGGGGTAAGACAATAGAGACTATGACAGATGAAGAGATGGGGGTAAGATAATAGAGACTGACAGATGAAGAGATGGGGGTAAGATAATAGAGACTATAACAGATGAAGAGATGGGGATAAGATAATAGAGACTATGACAGATGAAGAGATGGGGGTAAGATAATAGAGACTGACAGATGAAGAGATGGGGGTAAGATAATAGAGACTATAACAGATGAAGAGATGGGGATAAGATAATAGAGACTATGACAGATGAAGAGATGGGGATAAGATAATAGAGACTATGACAGATGAAGAGATGGGGATAAGATAATAGAGACTATGACAGATGAAGAGATGGGGGTAAGACAATAGAGACTATGACAGATGAAGAGATGGGGGTAAGATAATAGAGACTATGACAGATGAAGAGATGGGGGTAAGATAATAGAGACTGACAGATGAAGAGATGGGGTAAGATAATAGAGACTATGACAGATGAAGAGATGGGGATAAGATAATAGAGACTATGACAGATGAAGAGATGGGGATAAGATAATAGAGACTATGACAGATGAAGAGATGGGGATAGATAATAGAGACTATGACAGATGAAGAGATGGGGTAAGATAATAGAGACTATGACAGATGAAGAGATGGGGGTAAGATAATAGAGACTATGACAGATGAAGAGATGGGGATAAGATAATAGAGACTATGACAGATGAAGAGATGGGGGTAAGATAATAGAGACTATGACAGATGAAGAGATGGGGGTAAGATAATAGAGACTATGACAGATGAAGAGATGGGGTAAGATAATAGAGACTATGACAGATGAAGAGATGGGGATAAGATAATAGAGACTATGACAGATGAAGAGATGGGGGTAAGATAATAGAGACTATGACAGATGAAGAGATGGGGATAAGATAATAGAGACTATGACAGATGAAGAGATGGGGTAAGATAATAGAGACTATGACAGATGAAGAGATGGGGGTAAGATAATAGAGACTATGACAGATGAAGAGATGGGGATAAGATAATAGAGACTATGACAGATGAAGAGATGGGGGTAAGATAATAGAGACTGACAGATGAAGAGATGGGGATAAGATAATAGAGACTATGACAGATGAAGAGATGGGGGTAAGACAATAGAGACTATGACAGATGAAGAGATGGGGGTAAGATAATAGAGACTGACAGATGAAGAGATGGGGGTAAGATAATAGAGACTATAACAGATGAAGAGATGGGGATAAGATAATAGAGACTATGACAGATGAAGAAGATGGGGTAAGATATAGAGACGACAGATGAAGAGATGGGGGTAAGATAATAGAGACTATAACAGATGAAGAGATGGGGATAAGATAATAGAGACTATGACAGATGAAGAGATGGGGATAAGATAATAGAGACTATGACAGATGAAGAGATGGGGATAAGATAATAGAGACTATGACAGATGAAGAGATGGGGGTAAGACAATAGAGACTATGACAGATGAAGAGATGGGGGTAAGATAATAGAGACTGACAGATGAAGAGATGGGGTAAGATAATAGAGACTATGACAGATGAAGAGATGGGGATAAGATAATAGAGACTATGACAGATGAAGAGATGGGGGTAAGATAATAGAGACTATGACAGATGAAGAGATGGGGATAAGATAATAGAGACTATGACAGATGAAGAGATGGGGGTAAGATAATAGAGACTATGACAGATGAAGAGATGGGGATAAGATAATAGAGACTATGACAGATGAAGAGATGGGGGTAAGATAATAGAGACTATGACAGATGAAGAGATGGGGGTAAGATAATAGAGACTATGACAGATGAAGAGATGGGGATAAGATAATAGAGAATATGACAGATGAAGAGATGGGGGTAAGATAATAGAGACTATGACAGATGAAGAGATGGGGGTAAGACAATAGAGACTATGACAGATGTAGAGATGGGGGTAAGACAATAGAGAATATGACAGATGAAGAGATGGGGGTAAGATAATAGAGACTGACAGATGAAGAGATGGGGGTAAGATAATAGAGACTATGACAGATGAAGAGATGGGGATAATAGAACCAGAGGCGCAGCATACGTCATCTTGGAGTCCCAGAAGAGGAGGATCAGTGAAATGGAGGAGAGCAATGTGTGAAGAGATTGTTGATGTGACCTGTGATTTCATGGACACAGGAAGCACCAGCCTACGGAATACATACATGAAATACCTTCCTGGACACATCATGGATGAACTGCGGAACAGCACAAAGAAAGGGAAAGCCTTGAGCAATTCGAAAGAAGAGAGAAGTGATGACAATTTTGCTGACATTTCGTGTTACCTTGGCAACAGAAGAAGCCAGAAAATGGCAGTATCTACAAAGTATTGAAAGTCAGTGTCAACTTAGAATTCTGCAACCGACAAGGCCACAAGGCTACCTTTCAAGAACAAAAGCAAAATACAGACATTCTTTCCAAATAAAAACTGCGAGGACTTCAAGGTGAAGGACTGGAATCCCAGAAAGAGTATCTGTAATGCAAGAAGAATAGTGAACCAAGAAATTGATAAATATGTAAGTAAATCCAAATACTCATTAAGGTTTTAAAAAGTCCATAATTACTAGAATGTCTAATTTGTGGAATTGAATTTTTATAAAGGATGGAACTACTGGACAATGATAGTATCTTAAATGTGAAGAATTGTTCAAATATTCTGAGCTCCTTGTATTATTTGCAAGGAAGTTAAATACTGATTAATTTTAGCCTGTGCTAATAACTGTACATCATAAAAAAGCTCAAGGATTCCTTCATCAAAATTGAAAACTTCTGCTCTGCAAGAGATCCTGTTAAAGGAATGAAAAGAGAAGCCAGTGACTAGTAGAATATATTTGCAAATCACATATCTGATGAAGGATGTATCCAGAATATATAAAAAGCTGTCTAATGTCAACAGAAAGAAAACAATGCAATCAGAAAGTGCACAACAATTTGATCCAACACTCACCAAAGTAGATATATGGGTAGCAAGTAAGCTCATTGAAAGATGCCCCACAGCAGTAGCCATGAGGAAGATGCACATTAAGCCCACACTGCGATACCACTGCCTGCCGCTAAAGTGACTAGGAGGTACAGGGATACAGAGAAATGGCTCACTCATGCACTGCTGATGGGGATGTCCAATGTTACAGCCACTCTGAAAAACAGTTTTGTAGTTTCTTAAAAATGTAAACATAACACTATACAACCCAACAGTTTCACTCCTGGTCACTTATCCTAGAGAAATAAAAACTCATGTTCACACAAACACTTGCACACAAATGTTCATCGTGTCTTTATCTGCAGTAGCCCCAGAGTGGAAAAGCCCTGCTGTGCCTCTCAGTAGGTGAGCAGGTGAACAGACTGCCACAGCCACACAGTGGAGCTCTACCCAGGAACAAAAGGAACCCACTCAGAAATGCCAGCAACTCAGATGGTTCTTAAGGGCATTGTGCTTAGTGAAAAAGCCACTCTCGAAAAGGCCATGCTTTGTGACTCCATTTCTGTAACATTCTCAAAAGGGTGAGATTATAGGGATGGAGGGCAGAGTGGTGGCTGGTTGTCAAGGGTTAGGGAAGTGGAGTGGGGTGGGATGCAGCTGTAAAAGGCTGCAGGAGAGCCTTGTGGTGATGGGACAGTTTTGTATTTTGAACGTGGTGCTGGTGACCATATCCAGATTCATATCACGTGTGAATCTACATACATGATAAAATTTCATAGAACTATGCACACACAAAAACCGAGTAGAAAGTAAATAAGAAACTTAAGGCTAAGGTAACCTAAAAGAAGAGTATTAGAGTATATAACTTCCAAATCAGTAAAAATGGAATAAGAATACAAAAGGAAAACCTATGTTGAATAGAAAGGAGAAGGGAAAAAAAGCAACAAAAAGAAAAGGAGAAGCAGATAATACAGAAGAAAAATGCAGGATAGGGTGAGAACACAAATAAACATTTGGAATTGTCCAGTGAGCAAAATAAATGCAGACAGATTAAAGGGGCTCATCAGAGTTAAGGACTGTCAAGTTGGAGGAAAAAATAACACCTCTGCTATTGACAAGAGAGACACTTCAACATAAGGCCATGGGGCATTGGAAGGAAAGGTGTGAAGATTTGCCAATCAAAAGCAATGCAAAAGAGAGCCTAAGTAGTAATGTTAATTTTAGACAAATGGACTTTAAGACAAAAAGTGTTTATTAAGGATATACTGGAGTCACTCCAGAATAGGTTCAGCTCATCAGGAGGATGAAGAATCCTAAACCCTTATATACTTAGTAAAATACATAAAGCAAAAGCGGGTAGAATTACAGAAGGAAATCAATGAATCTGTCAGGACAGTGGAAGGTTTCAGCACATCGTTTTAGAGATTGATGGGGAGCGTCAGCAGGAAACCTAAAAATTTGACCACCAATGCTGAGCTGCACGGATACTTACAGAATCCTCTTCTACACAAATAGAGGGCACTCATTTTCTCAGGTACAACCAGAATGTTTCCAGATTTTGACCATGGACTAGGTCATGAAGTGAGAGTCAAAACATTTCAAAGGATCAGTAATGCACAGAACACTTCAATTATTAGAAAATGCGGTTAGAAAAATGCAGTCATTAGATATTGGTGGCAAAAAATAAAAAGGTCATTGTATGTTTGGAAATTTTAAAACAGTTCTACATAACTCGAGGCCAAAGAAGAAATCATTAAGGGATATGTAAATTAATAGCTAGGTACAAAGACATGATTGGATAATAATGAAAATACTGCATATCAAAATGTGTGGGATACTTCAGTGAAACTTAGTAGACTTCAATGCTTATACTACCAAAGAAAGCTGAAAATTAAAATAGACATTAAAAAGACTTTTTAAGGAACAACAGAATGAACCCAAAGAAATGGAAGAACCTTGCAAAGACAGGAGCAGAGTTAACTTTAACTTTTGTTAAAGTTTTAATGGAAGACTCTACAAAGTCCAAAGCCAGTTCTTAGGAAAAACCATTCAAATAGATGAACTACTAGCAACAGCAGTCCAGAAGAGAAAGAGCAGACATTTCAAAATAACAAGAGGAGTCCATGAATCATCTTATGCCAACACATGGGGAAACTCAGCTAAAAAATAGACAGATTCCTAGAAAAGTCCAATTTGCCAACATCAACTCAAGACTAAATAGCCTCAGTCATTCTTTAAAGAAATTGAATCAATAGGAAAAATTCTTTCCATGCTGAAGACACTAAACCCAGATGATTTTTAAAGCGTGTTCCACTGAATTTTCAAGGAAGAAATCCAGTCTTATACAAACCTTTCAAGGAAAAAGACAAAGAGGGAAATTCCTAAATGCATAGTATGAGGAACAAGCATGTGAGAAGGGGATGTTAGAGTCCAGTCCACCCCTTGAACTAACCCGTGGTGATTCCAAAGAAAACACTAGCACACTGCAACCAGAAGTGTTTAGAGATACAGCATCCTCACCAAGTTGGATTTATGCTGGAAATGGATTTAACATTGCTTATTTATTCATTTAATCAATAGGAAACCTATAAATAGAATTCACCCCACTGGAACAGAAGAAATAAGAAAAAGCATGTGATTGCCATTTCTAGACATCCTGAGAAAGTATTTGTTACAGTTGAATACCCATTCATATTTTAAAAACTTATCAAAATAAAAAGGTAAGAATTTTCTTAACTGACCAGGATTATCTACCAAAACCTCAACAGCAAACATTCATGGTGAAACATGAGGTGCCCTCCTTTAAAAACAGAGAAAGTCGAGGTGCTAGCTGGCTCAGTTAGAAAGGAAATGCAATCATATATAAAGACTGGAAAAGAGGAAACACAACTGTCTTTAGTCATAAAGAGAACTCCTGGACAAATTAGTAGAATTTATAAGAGAGTTTGTGAGGTGGCTTGTCTAAAGTCCACATGTTATTACAATCAAATGCATTTCCATACATAGTCAATAAGTATGTTAGTCCATTCTTGCTATGCTGTGAAGAAATACCTGAGACTGGGTAATTTATAAAGCAAAGAGGTATGATTGGCTCACGGTTCTGCAGGCTGAACAGGAAGCATAGCAGCTTCTGCTTCTGGGGAGGCCTCAGGAAACTTAAAATCATGGTGGAAGACGAAGGGGAAGTAAGCATGTCTTACATGCCTGGAGCAGGAGCAAGAGAGAGGGGGGAGGTGCCACACACTTTTAAACAACCAGGTCTTGTGAGAACTCACTATCGCCATGACAGCACTAGGCAGATGGCATTAAACCATGAGAAACCGCCCCCATGATCCAGGCACCTCCCACCAGGCCGCCAACACTGGAGATGACAGTTCGACATGGGATTTGGGCAGGCACACACATCCAAACTATAGTAATAAGTAAGCTGCATTTAAAAACATTCCATTTACAATACCAACAAATACCATGTGTAAAATAACAAAATATGAGGGCAATATTTGTGGAGAAAATTATAAAGCTTAATTACAAGACATTAAAAAAATTCTAAATAAATGGACATACACACCATGTTCATGGATAAGAAGAGTTGGTCTTGTAAAGCTGCCAATTCCCAAATCTATAGGCCCAATGCAATTCCAATCAAAATTCTGATCGTGTTTTTCAAGGAGTTTGGCAAGCTGATTATAGTTTGTGAGCAAATGAAGGCCCGCAAATGGCCATGCCACCTGGAACAAGAAGGATGAGGTAGAGAGACTGCTTTCCCACCATGGAGTCACCGCAGGCCTGAAGGAGACTTGAGTGCCTGGCTGGAGGGTTGGGCCTTGTCTCGTTATTTACTACGAGCAGGTGGGCGTGAGTGGCTTCATGAGCCTGTGAGAGGGACGCCAGGCAAGAATTGATGGGACTGGGAGCAGGCTGGCCCTGCCATGGGATGGAAGGAGTGGCTATCGGGGAGATGCCCTGGGCGCCTGTGGCCGGCAGGACTCTCCCGGGCATCAGCCCTGCTGCCCAGGTTGGACTTGGCTAGAATCTGGCACCTTGACCTGTGCCCCAAGGGCAGGTCTGAAGGACAGACTCATAGCATGTTGGAGGAGGCTCTGCTGGGTACAACGAGGGCAGCCTCAGATTCCTCTGTACCCGTTGG
The DNA here is from genome assembly GCF_007565055.1 of Rhinopithecus roxellana. Lineage (NCBI taxonomy): Eukaryota > Metazoa > Chordata > Mammalia > Primates > Cercopithecidae > Rhinopithecus > Rhinopithecus roxellana. The sequence continues at coordinate 6,737,288 of NC_044565.1, forward strand.
AGCTCTCAGTTTGGCAGGAAGGCCAGGAAAACGCAATCATTAAAGGAGAATAATGATAACCCCCTGCACCCCCACCCCGGGGCTATGGCCAGGATGAGGGGCGAGGAGAATTGCCTCCTTCACAGATCTTTCCTCCGCCAGAAACATCCTGGGGCTCACCTGGGTCAGTGCATTGAGGTGTCACAGCGCTTGTGCAGTGGGAGCTGCTACAATCTTCAAGTAACTACAGAAAGCAGGGAGTGCCAGCATCCCGGCATGTGCTGAGTTCTCAGTAGGTGTTCACCACTCTCCCTCCCCCCTCCCTCCCTCCTCCCTCTCGCCTCCATCCCTCCTCCCTCTATCTCTCTCTTTCCCTCTCTCCTCCCTCTCTCCTTCCCTCTCTCCTCCCTCTGTCCTTCCCTCCCTCCTCCCTCCCTCCTCCCTCTCTCCTCCATCCCTCCTCCCTCTATCCACTCTCTCTCCTTCCCTCTCTCCTCCCTCTGTCCTTCCCTCCCTCCCTCCCTCTCTCCTTCCCTCCCCCTCCCTCCTCCCTCTCTCCTTTCCTCCCTCCTCTGTCTCTCCTTTCCTCCCTCCTCCCTCTCTCCTTCTCTCCCTCCTCCCTCTCCCCTCCCTTCCTCTCTCCTTCCTCCCTCATCCTTCCCTCTCTCCTCCCTCCCTCCCACCTCTCTCCTCCTTCCCTCCCTCCTCCCTCTCTCTTCCCTCCTTCCCTTCCTCCCTCCTCCCTCCTGCTTCCCTCCTTCCTTCCTCCCTCCTTTCTCTCCTCCCTGTCTCCTCTCCTCCCTCCTCCTCCCTCCTCCTCCCTCTCCTCCCTCCCTCCTTCCTTCCTCCCTCCTCCTCTCTTCTCCTCCTTCTCTCCTCCCTCCTCCCTCTTTTCTCCTTCCCTCCTCCCTCCTCTCTCCCTCCCTCTCTCCCTCCCTCTCTCCCTCCCTCTCTCCCTCCCTCTCTCCTCCCTCCCCTCTCCCTCTCTCCTCCTTTCCTCCTCCCTCCCTCTCTCCTCCCTCCCTCCTCCTCTCTCTTCTCCCTCCCTTCTGCTTCCCTCCTCCCTTCCTCCTTTCTCCCTCTCTCGTCCCTCCCTCCCTCTCCCCTCCCTCACCCTCCCTCCTCCTCCTTCTTTTCTCTTTCCCTCCTGCTTCCCTCCTTCCTTCCTCCCTCCTCTCTCTCTCCTCCCTCCCCCTTCCCTCTCTCCTCCCTCTCCCTCCCTGCCTTCCTTGTCCTCTCTGCATCCTGCCTTGCTGGTTCCCCTTAGGTCTCAGATATGTGCTTATCAGAAGATCTACCCTCACCTTCCCTTCCCTCCCTGACCCAGCTGCGGAGGCTCTGCCCTGTGGTCTCCATCCCTGCGGAACATCAGCTGCACGGGCAGGGCTTTGGTGCCTGAGGCAGAGCTCTGCATGCAATAGGTGCTCAGTAAAGGCAGATCACAGAGTGCACGTGCCCTCTGTGCTTTTCTCAGGAGCTGGTGAGGCTGGGGTGTCAGGGTCTTTCCCGGGGGACTCAGCCGACTGGGGGGGTGAGATGAAGACATGTAGAGAGGTCTCTGGCCACACCGAAGCTTTCCAGGAGAACGGGGCTCAAGGTTCCGAGAAGTGAGACTGGGTCAGATGGTGGCTAAAGAGTTTGGGCTTCTGAGTTAATCCAAGGCCAGCAAAGGGCAGGGTTAGCTGATAACCCACCCGGCCTCCCTGGCAATGGGCCCCGGCCAGTGTGTGCCCCAAAGGAGGACAGAGGGCACCTGGACAAGGAGGGCTGAGTCCCTTGAGGGTGGGCCGCCAGCCCTGGCCCCAGTGCACCTGCTTGCTCATCTGGCCCTCAACTTTCCGACTCACTTTTCCTCCCTCCTTCCTTTCTCTCTTTCCATCTCTAAACAGTTGTGTTTCTGTGGCTCTCAGGCTCTGAGCTAGCTGTCCTGAGATCACGATTTGACTTTTTCTACTTTCTTCCCTGTAAAATTAGGGGCTTGCACCAGGGTAAGATGTTGCACACTTTTTTGAGGTGTCTTCCAGGTGGCAGGCTCTGGGTTCGGGGCTGTGGAGACCTGAGGAAGGAGTTAGCCATTGGCTCTGGGGAATCAAGGGAGGCTTCCTGGAGCAAGAGGCACTTAACTGTGCCTGGAAGCCAGGCCCAAGCAGAGGCTGGTGGGGGGAGTGCAGAGGGTGAGTCCTGGGTCTCTGCAGCTGGAGGGCACCTGGGCAGGGCGGGGCCGGGTTGGGAAGGTGCACCAGGCCCTGAACCACTGTCCTATTCCTGAAGGCCAAGTTTCCTTTGCCACAACAGCCTTCAGGGTTTGCTGCGAGGCATCCTCTAGGTGCCCCCGAGGGAAGGCGTGCCACCAAGTCTCCTTCCAGAACCCCTTAGTTGCATTCTTAGCAACTTGGTATTTTAATGCTGAGAGCTGGGAGCGGCCACATTGCAGGCGGGAAGTAACAGAATGGTAGGGGAAGGGGCCTGCGCTAGTCCTGGGCTGGCAGCCCTGTGAGAGGCTGCTTGTGGGGGAGATGGGGCTGTGTCGGGGGCGAAGGAGGCTGTCTTTTACTTTGGAGGCCATGCAGGTTAAATAAACAGCAATTGGATTTTGCTGAGGCCTGAGCTGCCTGCAATGTCCCTGGGTACAGAGAACACTGGAGAATCTCATGTTCGTGATCAGATTGTTATAGATTCTTCCCCCAGTCTGCTGAGAAATGTAAATGTGCATTGTGTTTCCAGGCGCTGTAAAGGATAGCCTGTGGGGGATGGGGGGCAGGGAGGGTGACCTGGTCTGAACTCGGCCCTCTCAGGCCTGGGGCCCCAGAGGCCGTGCCCTTTCCTGTCTACAGATGCTCTGGCTGTGCCCACTTGACCAGTCCTTCTCTGGGAGAATGCTGAGCAGAAAAATAACCCTAGGCAAAGATTTAAATCAATCTGCTGCGTTTAATAAATACCAGGCTCGCAGCTGAGGGAAGGGTAGAGAGAGCAGCCATGGGAGGTGGGGTGCTGTCGCCCTGCCGCCCTGTGGCCCTGTCCTCAGACAACGTGCCCATCCTCAGACCATGTGCCCGTCCTCAGACCACGTGCCCATCCTCAGACCACGTGCCCATCCTCAGACAGTGTGCCTGTCCTCAGACCATGTGCCCGTCCTCAGACAACACGTGCCTGTCCTCAGTGTGCCCGTCCTCAGACAGCGTGCCCGTCCTCAGACCATGTGCCTGTCCTCAGACAACACATGCCCGTCCTCAGACAACACGTGCCCAACCTCAGACAACGTGCCCGTCCTCAGACCATGTGCCCGTCCTCCTCACCTCACCTGGGAGTGTCCTTGGTGACTCAGGAGCAACTTCAGAGTCAGACAGGCCTGGGTTCAAGGGAGGCTACGCCACGCCTCAGCTGAAGCGTGACGGTGGCTGGATGTCTCGCCTGAGCTCCCCGGATGGTGCAAGGTGGTGGCTCAGAGGCCTCTTGGGCTGGCGGTGGGAGCAGGGCCCCGGGGATGCTGGACCCACGCACACCTGTGGCTCCCTCTGTCCTGGTGCCATGCCCTGCGTCTGGGGCTCTTACAGACTCTGAGCTGGGTGGGTTCTGGGGTCTCTGAGATGAGAAACAAAATGACATGCGTTCCGGCCGGGCGCGGTGGCTCACACTTGGAATCCCACACTTTGGGAGGTCAAGGTGGGTGGATCACTTGAGGTCAGGAGTTTGAGATCAGCCTGGCCCAACATGGCAAAACTCTGTCTCTACTAAAAATATGAAAAAAAAGCAAAACCCTGTCTCTAATAAACCTACAAAAAAATTAGCCAGGTGTGGTGGTACATGCCCATGATCCCAGCTACTTGGGTGGCTGAGGCATGAGAATGACTTGAGGTTGCAGTGAGCCTAGATCATGCCACTGCACTCCAGACTGGGCAACAGAGTGAGACTCTGTCTCAAAAAAAAAAAAAAAAAAAACAAAAAAAAAACAGAAGTTGTGCAGTTGACTGGGTCCCAACTGAAGGAAGGCAGAAGGCCCAGGGGTTCCTGCCCTTCGAGGGCCCCTCCTGAGTACCAGCCCCGCAGGGGACCTTGTCCTGTCCAATCTGCCCCCTCCATCTTTGCATGCTCAGTTGGGAGGGTCTGGGAACCCCGGGCTGCTCCAGTTGGGTGGGCTGCAGTCAGGGAGAGGAGGTTCCCTGTCCAAGGTCACCCCTGAAGTGGGCACCGTGCTAAAAGTGGAGACTTGCCTCCCTTGGAGAGAGGTGATAAGGGACACCGCCCCACGTCAGGGTGTCTGTGTCTGTGGTGATTGGGGGATGGGTATGTGTGCGTGGGAAGGTCCCTTTCAAGGCAGAACAAAGCAGTTTGAAAGTGGTGGGGAATTGTGGCTCCTTTTCAGCAGTTGTATGCAAATGGAATGCAAATGAGCCTGTTTTCCCTCCGGTACCTGTGGCTCAGAGCAACAATGTTCCCCAGGACCCCTGAGGCAGCCCCTGACCCTGGTCCTCATTCACCAAGAAAAGCCCCTACTTCAGAAATTGTGCTGAGTAGCAATGGCTGCCACTGTTTGCTTAACACATGAAGATTGTCCCTGGAGTCAGGCAGAATCCAGTTCTAATCCCAGCTCTGCCAGTGACCAGTTGTGTGCAACTTCAAGCAAATTGCTTAATCTCTGCCCCTCATTGCGCTCTCCTCTAAAATATAATACCAGGAATGCCTCAGGATTGCCTGCAAAATCATGTGGCACAGTTACTTCTGCTGATTGTGGTGGTGATGGTGATGATAGTGATGGTGATGATGGTGGTGGTGATGGTGGTGGTTGTGGTGGTGGTGATGGTTACAGTGATGGCGATGGTGGTGGTGGTGGTGGTGGTGGTTGTTATGGTAATGGTGGTGGTGATAGACATGATGATGGTGGTGGTGGTGATGGTGGCGGTGGTGGTGATAATGATGGTGGTTGGTGCTGGTGGTACTGGTGGTGGTAAGAATTATGGTGAATGTGGTGGTGATGGTGGTGGTGACAGTGATGATGGCAATGGTGGTGGTGATAGTGATGGTGATGATGGTGGTGGTGATGGTTGTGATGATGGTGGTGGTGGTGGCGACAGTAGTGGTGATTGATGGTAATGGTAGTGGTGATAGCTATGATGATGGTGGTGATGGTGATGGTGGTGGTAGTGGTGATGATGGTGGTTGATGCTGGTGGTACTGGTGGTGGTAGGAATTATGGTGGTAGTGATGGTGATGGTGCTGTGGTGAAGGTGATGGTGTTGGTGCTGTGGTGATGGTGATGCTGCTGTGGTGATGGTGATGGTGATGCTGCTGTGGTGATGGTGATGGTGATGGTGTTGGTGCTGTGGTGATGGTGATGGTGATGGTGCTGTGGTGATGGTGATGGTGCTGTGGTGATGGTGATGCTGCTGTGGTGATGGTGATGGTGATGGTGCTGTGGTGATGGTGTTGCTGCTGTGGTGATGGTGATGGTGATGGTGCTGTGGTGATGGTGTTGCTGCTGTGGTGATGGTGATGGTGATGCTGCTGTGGTGATGGTGATGGTGTTGGTGCTGTGGTGATGGTGATGGTGATGGTGCTGTGGTGATGGTGATGGTGCTGTGGTGATGGTGATGCTGTTGTGGTGATGGTGATGGTGATGGTGCTGTGGTAATGGTGTTGCTGCTGTGGTGGTGGTAATGGTGATGGTGCTGTGGTGATGGTGATGGTGTTGGTGCTGTGGTGATGGTGATGGTGATGCTGCTGTGGTGATGGTGATGGTGATGGTGCTGTGGTGATGGTGTTGCTGCTGTGGTGATGGTGATGGTGATGGTGCTGTGGTGATGGTGTTGCTGCTGTGGTGATGGTGATGGTGATGCTGCTGTGGTGATGGTGATGGTGTTGGTGCTGTGGTGATGGTGATGGTGATGGTGCTGTGGTGATGGTGATGGTGCTGTGGTGATGGTGATGCTGTTGTGGTGATGGTGATGGTGATGGTGCTGTGGTAATGGTGTTGCTGCTGTGGTGGTGGTAATGGTGATGGTGCTGTGGTGATGGTGATGGTGTTGGTGCTGTGGTGATGGTGATGGTGATGGTGCTGTGGTGATGGTGATGGTGATGTGGTGGTGGTGATGGTGATGGTGCTGTGGTGGTGGTGATGGTGATGGTGCTGTGGTGGTGGTAATGGTGATGGTGCTGTGGTGGTGGTAATGGTGATGGTGCTGTGGTAATGGTGATGGTGCTGTGGTGATGGTGATGGTGATGGTGCTGTGGTGATGGTGATGCTGCTGTGGTGATGGTGATGCTGCTGTGGTGATGGTGATGGTGCTGTGGTGGTGATGATGGTGATGCTGCTGTGGTGATGGTGATGGTGATGGTGCTGTGGTGATGGTGATGGTGCTGTGGTGGTGGTGATGGTGATGGTGCTGTGGTAATGGTGATGGTGCTGTGGTGATGGTGATGGTGCTGTGGTGGTGGTGATGGTGCTGTGGTAATGGTGATAGTGCTGTGGTGATGGTGATGCTGCTGTGGTGATGGTGATGGTGATGGTGCTGTGGTGATGGTGATAGTGCTGTGGTGATGGTGATGGTGCTGTGGTAGTGGTGATGGTGATGGTGCTGTGGTAATGGTGATGGTGCTGTGGTGATGGTGATGCTGCTGTGGTGATGGTGATGGTGATGCTGCTGTGGTGATGGTGTTGGTGCTGTGGTGATGGTGATGGTGATGGTGCTGTGGTGATGGTGATAGTGCTGTGGTGATGGTGATGGTGCTGTGGTGGTGGTAATGGTGATGGTGCTGTGGTAATGGTGATGGTGCTGTGGTGGTGGTGATGGTGATGCTGCTGTGGTGATGGTGATGGTGATGGTGCTGTGGTAATGGTGATGGTGCTGTGGTGGTGGTGATGGTGATGGTGCTGTGATCGTGGTGATGGTGGTGATAATGGTGGTGGCTGGTCTGGTAGGGATGGTGCTGGTGGTGGCTCTTGGTGGTGGTAGGTATTAGGGTGATGGTGTTGAGTTCTCCATACTAGGCACTGCATAGGGCACTTGCAGAATGGGATAAAGAAAGTGACCTCTGTCTTTGAGTGCTGAGTTCCTACTGACAGGCTCACGGGGCTGGGGAGAGAGTCCCTACCGACCTCACTCCTCTTCAACTGCTGGGGGTCTCTGTCTCTGAGACCGCTCCTCTTGCCCCCTGCTGTTCTCAGTCATGCAACAGGGATCTCCCTTCCCCACCTGGCCTCAAGATCCTCAAGGGTGGCGCAAGTCTGTCCCCTCAAACCACCCAGGCAGTCAGCACAAGGCTGGGCTCAGAGTGAGTGTCCAGGACCAGCCCAGGGAGTGGCAGGCAGGGGAGGGCATGGGGTGTGCAGCTTCAGCACCAGAGCCCCGGGTGCAGCACCACCCCTGTGAGAGACTCTCCTCTCCTCGGCTGTTCTCAGCCCGCCCGCGGCACTGTCTTGTGTTGTCCTGATTCTGTAGATGTGAGACTGAAACTGGGGCGGGGGCTGGGACTTGCCCCCATACAGCTGGCAGATGGTGAGGCCAGGGTTTGAGTCCAGGCCTCTCTGATGTCCCCCCTTCCCCATATGCCTCTCCCGCAGCCAGCATGGTGGGGAGGAAGCATGTTCTGCCAGGGGGGCTGGAGGGAGGGGGAGGAGCCAGAGAAGGGGCTGCTCAGAGAAGAACACGAGAGATGAAGCAAGATGGGTCCCACAGGGAGCCCCCGCCGCTGCTGTGCACAGAGGGGCTGCTTAAAGGTGCATCGCTTTCTGGGAACTCAGGAAGCATTTCTGTCCGTCTGCGGGCTCCAGGTGGTTTGGAGTGTTGGCCAGGTGGGCTTGGATCCTTTCTCTGGGCTGGTGGGTGGGACGTCTTCTGCAGGCAGCAGCAGCAGGCAGCAGGGCGAGGCTGGGGCACAGGGAGGGCTTCTATGCCAGGAAGCGTGGCCCCACGGGGCACTGGGGAAGCCAGCTGCAGCCTCCAACTCCTGGAAGCCACAGCAGAACTCAGCTGGCTGTATGCTGCCTCCTGCAAACAGATACAGATCGGTTTCATTAAAAAGCCTTAACACACTGCCAGGCTTCTAGCCGGCTGGGCTCCCGGGGCCAGAGCCCACGGCTCTCTGGTGCCTTCTGCCAAGAAGAAGGTGGAAGGGAGGCACAGGGCGTTTTATTGCTCTCTAAACGAAGCCAAGAATATCTCTGCGTGGAATTGATTTCTGTCTTCTGGAAAAGGCTTGGTGTCTTCTTTCAGCCCTACTGCTGTCCTAGTCCAGTCTTGGGTCTGGTGGGGTTTGGAGGGATCACTGGGCAGCCCTGGGTTGGGGGAACCGGAGGGCTCCACCTCCCACCTCCCTCACCCACTGTCCTGTTCTGGGCTCGGGAGTCCATGAGGGTGGCGACTCACAGCGTGGGCCACGTACCAGGCCCCTGGGAAAAGGCTGGCCACACATTCCCGCGGACCTGCCTCAGGGTCCTGTGGGAGGCATCATCATTGCCACGTGGGGATGAAGCGATGGAGATTCAGCGAAGTCACCCATCCTGCCTGAGGCATTGCGAGGAAGTTGGTGATGTCCGGGCAGAGTGACCTCGAGACAGCAGCAAACACAGAGCCCAGCTGGTGACGAGGGGGTGACCGCCCTACTGCAGTGTGTCCCTGCCCAGAACGACCACTGGGGCTGGTGACCAGGGGGTGACCATCCTACCTGCAATGGGTCCCTGACTAGAACGGCCGCTGGGGCTGGTGACCAGAGAGTGACCGTCCTACCTGCAATGGGTCCCAGCCCAGAACGGCCGCTGGGGCTGATGACTGGGGAGGGGGGTGACTGCCCCCTCAGGGTGACGATCAGGAAGGCCTCATGCCCGGAACCTTGTCCGTGCCTCTCCTGGACTGGGCCCTGTGACCCGGTGCAGACGTGGCACGTGCACTGGTCTGTGCCTCGCTTGTTGCCTGTGCTCGGGAGGTGGCCCCAGTGGCCCTGCTTCTGCAGGCACTGCCGTCACCACTGCTGTGAATCCACTGCTACCGGCCCTCCTCCCGTACCCCTAGTGCCGGCCTGGGCTGTCGCCAGCCTGTCCACCTCCGCACTCCCACCCGCGGCAGAGCCCAGTCTCCTCGCCAGGCTGCCCATTCCGTTTCTACCCCAGATACTGCACCCGGGAGTGGGCACATCCAGTCTGTGAACAGGTAGATGCCCTCCTGCAGGCCTGGGGAGGGGATGTGGGCAGGGCAGGGCAGAGGCTGGACCTTGTGCCCTGCTCTGAGCATCCCCACACTTGGGCCAGAGCGGACGGAGAGCAGGCATGTCCGTGCTGTGACTCGACCGAGCCTCATACCTGCCCCACTAGGGCAGTGGCCAGGAAACAGCATCCCATTGTGCAGAGTAAATGGTTGAGGGGCGGGGAGGGGAGGACCTGCCAGGTCCGCAGGGGAGCCAGGATGGGGGCTCGGGGCTGAGGTCACTGCGGCAGCCTGCTTCCAAACCGCTGCACACGGGAATGGAGACAGCAGGCATGGTCGGAAGTAAACAGCGGCCCTCAAGGTGCTATTGGCACCGCTGGGGAAGGAGCAATGCTTGGAAATGCCCTGGCCTGGCTCCTGGCTGTGTTACTTGCTTGCTATGTGACTTGTGACAAATCATGTTGTCTCTGAGCCGTTTCTTCCTCACCTGGAGCTTTAGAAAGATTAAGTGACACCACGCTGGTAGCTCCTGCCAGGGTGCTGGGCACAGGTGGCTGCTGCTTCTTCCCCTGAGCACTGTCACTGGCAACACTACCTCAAACCTCAGGGCAGGATGGGGTCTCCAGTCTCATTTACAGATGCGGGAAAGAGAGGCTCAGAGAAGTTCCAAGGTTTGGCCTGAGACACACAGCCAGTAGACGGTACAGCCAGGACAGAGCTGGTGCCCTGGTACCAGGGCCCGGCCCTTCCTCCTCCCACCTGCCACCCATGCATTACGAATGCAGGCCTGCTTAGGAAGATGAAGCAGCCGTCTGTTTACCTCTTGACAGCAGAAAGGGAAAACAACAAAATTAAACCAAACAAACCGCCCAGACATCAAACAAGCTCCCTCAACGTGCGTGCTCTGCAGACAGAGAGCGCGGGCGGCGGGTACACGGTGCCCGGGCCCTGGCAGGAGGCACTCAGTGAAGGGGGTCGAAGGCTCCTCTCATGAGCCAAGCCCTGTCTACAGGCAGGAACATGACCAGGGCCTGATGGTTGCTCTCAGAAGACAGAGGGTGCCAGGGCAGCGCCGCTCGGACGGACAGGTGCCTGCCCCACCCTAACCGGGAGGACAACTCCTGCCCTGAGCTGCTCATGGGCCCACTGCTTATGGGAGGCGTCGAGACCCGCAGGAGGGGCGTGAGCGGCAGGGCCACACTTTGCAGCCCTTTCTGTCAACTTCCCTCAGAAGCAGGAGGAACCAAGTCTCCTTTCTTGACTTTGGCTTTTGCGGGGGGAGGGGGACAGGGTTTGGTTTCTCCCTTCTCAGCCCTAGCTGACGGGAATCTCAAGCTCTGACATGGCCGGAGCCAGTGGTGTGTGGCACAGGGGGCAGGCTGCGGCTTGCAAGGGGGCTGGGGTCTGGAGACTGGTAATCTGGTGGAAGGCGATGGGGGCCTGTAGGGAGAGTCTGGATCTGATCCCAAATGCCCTGGGCTGGAACTCCTCACTTGCCTGCCGGGTGACCCTGGGCCTCAGCATTCTCATCTTTTAAATGGGCACATGATCTCCAGCAAAGCCCTCCAGCCGGCGGGCTGCACCCCAGCTCTGAGCTCCAGCACCACGGATAGCTCCCATGACAGCCAGCTGCTCCCTGGAGGCTGAGCCGCCCTTATGGGGTCTCCTTGGCCTTCCTTTACTGGGTCAGACCTTGGGCCTGGGGCAGTGGTGATTCACGCTCATCCCTCTCCCAGAGGCACAGGCAGGGAAAGGCTAGCCCCTGGTTGGTTGGCTCCTGTGTTCGCGGCAGTCTGCACATGGACTGCGTCCGTCACCACGGCAGCTCCTTGGAGCAGGCGGCGTTGACTGCAGGTCCGGGAAGCGGGGCTGGCCAGCCTCGGGGTCAGCTGCCTGTGCTGCCATGCCCTCGGTGTTGCCTCCCCAACGTCTGCTCTGCAAGTGCCTGGGGCCGCAGCTCCATGCTCCCCAGCGCCTGGTCCCTAGCTGCTGCTTCAGGTGCATCCAGTGAGGGTTCATTAACGCTGCCATCAACAAGACAGATGAGAATGCTCCGAAGGAGAACAAAAGCAGCAGCGGGCATCTGCGATCGGGCCTGGAACCTGCTCCAGATGCCTTCACTGGCGGGCGAGCATCCGCCTCACCGAGGAGCCCAGGACGCTGCAGCTGTTTTCCTTCTCCCCTGGCTCGCCCCCATGCCGCTGCTTGGAAAGGGATCTGGGATTATGCGTAAGCAGGGTTTATGCCTTGGCACCCACTGCTCCAACCTCGCACCCTGAGGAGCTCTAATGCGCTCCTACTCCAGGGGAGGAGGCCTCATTAGAGCGCCATTTTTAGCCTGGTGAAGAGCTCCCCCATGTCCCCCAAATTTGCATTTTTCCCTCAAAATGCTCTTGCCGCTGGCAGGAGAATGGCTGTAAAAATCCGAGAGGAGCACATGGCTGGAAGTGTGAGTGGCTGCCATGTGGATTTCGTTAGCTCAGGGCCTGCCTGCATTAATGACTCCAGCACACTGCTGTGCTGCCAGCCTCGCTCCTGCAGGCCTCATGCGGTGCACTCTGAAGAAGGGTGTGGGAGGCCCAGAGAGGTCTCTGGAGCTGCCCAGGACCCCCCAGCAGGTTTGCAGCAGAGCTCAGCAGTCCCCTGGCCCCCACTCTGGGAGCCCGGCTGACAGGGCAGCTCTCTTGAAGACATCACGGGCTCTAGGTCAAGAGGAAGAGGGAGGAGGAGCCCCACGGTTGCTCTGAAGGGATCTGCTTGGAAACAGCACATGTCACTGCTGCTCCACCGCACTGACCAGAGCATTTCTCATGAGCCGTCCTGACGCCGGCAGCCTGCTGTGCAGCACCCTGCATGGAGGAGGGAGAGGCGCCCTGAGAAGCCAGCACAGGCCTGTGAACAATTATCCAACCCACCGTGTCCTTGAAACCGCTGCTTCCGCCTCAGTCCGGTCCTCTCTGTTTCAGCTCCCATCCTCCCTGCTTCCTTTGGCCTCTGCCCAGGATCTGCCCTCCTCGGGAATCTTGGGAATCGCCATCCAACCCCCACTTTCCAGATCAGCTGCCCCCCTTCCTAGTTGTCACCTCCTCCTGGGTCAGGGCTGGGCCCCAGGCCCACCTCACACACACACTGACCTCAGCAGCTTTCCCAGCGGCCCTTCCTGTTCCTCGCCAGCTGCCCAGCCCACCCTCTGCCCACAGTGCTCCTCCAGGGAAAGAAGCTGCATAGGCCTGGGTCCACCGCCCTTGCCCCGTCCGGATGATGTCCCTGGGGCCTGGGGCCTGGGTCCACTCCCCGTCGCCCCCCCCAGATGACGTCCCTGGGGTTTGCTGGGCACATCTAGGTGTCTGGTCTTCAGCCCCTTCCTCATGTTATAAATTGGGGTCAAGACAATGGCAGAGTCGTAGTGTGGCCCCGTGAGGAAGGGGCGTTGGGCAGCTATGTGTGGCCTGGTGGGGGCCGGGTGTCTGCCTTGGTTTAGTTCCTGTGGGGGAGGTAGCATTACGAATGGGGACTTAGGCTTTGAGAGGTGGATGTCCTGCCCAAAGCCACAAGGCTGGCTCCCTCCAAAAGCATGGCCCTTCTAGAGGTGGAGGAGGCGTGGGTAGTGGGCACAGCAGTGCCCTCCCTGCTGAGCACCCAGCCCTGTGAGCGAGGCCCTCAGCTGCCCCTGCTCCCGGGAAGCATCGGTGTCTGGTAGGAGCCTGCAACCGAGTGATACAGGGCAGCGGGAGGCTGGCCTCTGTGCCTCCAGGTGGGGGATGACTCTGGTGCAGTTTGTGCAGCCTCTACCACGTGGAGCCCCCGTGGGTCAGGCTCAGGGCAGACACTGTCGGAGCCCAGGACGCCCTGCTTCCCCTCCCTCCAGGCTTTCCAGGAGCTCCACTTCTGTAAACCAGACCCAGATCCCAGCCCAGGCCTGCTCCTAGGGAGTCCATTCTCAGTGCCACGAATCCCCATGTTCGAGACCATCTGCAGTGCCAGCAACCTGCTCTGTCCAGAGCTGGTCCCACAAGTCAGCATTTGGGAAGCACTTCCTGGCGTCTGGGGGCTGCGTTTTCCGCCTGGGAGCCAGACAGAGATCAGTGATGCAAGAACAATCTTTATGAGTCTGAGGGAGAGAACACCAGGAGCCCCGTGGTGCTGAGTTTCTGGCTGGGGCTCTTTGCCCCGTTGCTCAGTGCCTTTGCCTCCCGTGGGGAGCTGTGCGGGCTTCCTGGAGCTGCCACGTGGGTGCCCTCAGAGCCCTCTTCTGAACTTGGGTGTCTTCATCCATTTATGCTGCTCAACAGAATACCTGAGACTGTAATTTCTAAGGAGCAGAGATTTACTTCTCGCAGCACTGGAGGCTGGGAGTCCAGGGTCCGGGTGCCACATCTTGTCTGGGCAGGGTCTCCTGGCTGCACCCTCAGGTGGCAGAAGGCAGAGGGCAAGGTGGAGGAGGCTGCGTGAAGCCTCGTAAGGGCCTTGGTCCCTGTCACGAGGCAGCAGCCCCCAGGCCTCATCACCTCTCGATACGGTCATGGTGGTAACACCTGGATTTTGGAGGGGGCCATTCACACTTCGCTTTCTGTCCCTGGCTCCCAAAATTCATGTCCTTGTCACATGTAAAACAGCATCATTCCATCCCAGTAGCCTCCACATCAGCTCGTTCCAGCACCGACCTTAAAGTCTTAAGTCTAAAGTCTCATCCAAACACCATAGGGGTGCCGGGCATGGCGGTGCGTGCCTATAATCCCAGCTACTCGGGAGGCTGAGGCAGGAGGATCACTTGAGTGCAGGAAGTCTGGCCCCTTCAGGTGTCCACATTAAGTTCAGCATCTATATGGTGATCTCCTGGGAGCGGGGGACCACCAGGTTGCCTGAGGAGGGGTGAACCCGCCCAGGTGGGAAACAGAGGTCAGAACTCTCGTGTTGATCAGTCGTGGGATCACACCTGTGAATGGCCACCACACTCCAGCCTGGGCAACACAGTGAGATCCCATCTCTTGAAATACCACGTGGGCGAGACTCAAGGTAGGGTTTGTCCTGAGGCCAATCCCCGCACCTCCCACTATGAGCTGCGAAATCAAGCAAGGTATTCACTTCCAAATACAAGAGTGAGACAGGCATAAGACAGACATTTCTACTTCAAATGAGAGAAACAGGAAAGAAGAAAGGGGTCACTGGTCCCAAGTAAGAGTCCAAAACCCAACAGGCAGACAACATTACATCTGAAGCCTTGAGAATAATCTCTTTGATTCCATGTCCCACCTTCTAGACACACCAGGGCGGGGGCTGGGCCGCGAACCTCGGGCAGCATGGTCCCCACAGCTTTGCTGGGCTCAGCCCAGGCAGCCTTTCTCATGGGCTGAAGTTTCATGCCTGCAGCTCTCCCAGGCTGGCTTTCTACACTGGTGGCTCTATAGGTCTGGAGTCTCGGGGTGGGCACCTGTCTGCCGCTCCCTCCCTGTAGCCCACACCTGCCCGGGCTCAGGGCTCTGCTGTCACATTTGGCTTAGGACTAGCACTGGGGTTTCTCCAGTAGGAGAGAGCTACATGTACAGGACATTCGTCTGGCCACAGCTGGTCACAGTACCTGGTGGGCACAAACGTGTGTTCATTGAGAAGGGGGAGGATTGGAGAGACAAAGGAATGACTGAGTGCTTGCTGCGGCCACTTTCAGAAGGCAGCCTTCGTGATGGTCTCTGCTCATCGCTGCCTCACACATTCTCAGGGTGCTGATGCATAGCAGGTCTAACACAGGTTGGTGGGAATGACTGGAAGGAGGTGTGTGTCTGGCCACCCAGAAGGCAGAGGCACAGCAGGCGTTCGGGCTCAGGCCCAGCCTCTGCCACCCTGGACGGCTCTCCTGTGTCTGTGCATCTTATTTCCCAAGTCCTTGGTCAGCCCTCCATTCTCCCAGCCTGCATGGGGAAGAGGAGGGGTCCAGGGCTCAGGGAAGCCAAGAGGCTTCCCCAGAGCTACATTTGCAGGTGGCAACACCAGGTTTGCACCCCGTCTGCTTGACCCTAAGTCCAAGACCCAACTTTTTAAGCAGTCCAGGCTGCCTCCTTCTCCAGGGATGAATGAGTGAATGAAGCTGGGATTGTGCCCTGGGGAGGAGAGGGCATGCCAGGGACTGGGTGGGCAGAGGTGTGGAGGCTGGCTCCTGAGTCCTCAGATGGGAGCAGGCTGGATGGTGGGGGCAGGGAGAGCCAGCAGCAGGAGCACCGTGGTTCTGCCCAAGAAATGGGCCCTAGTGTAACTTGGAAGAGGGGACCTGGCCCACCAGCACAGTGTGGAGCCCTCGAGAGGACCCTCAGCCCAGCCCTGCCATCTCCTGGGGGTCCCCCAGCCCTGCCTTCACGGGGGTAGGGGTGGCTACAAGGTGCTGCTCTGCCCTCCCAGGGCTGGCCACTGAGGACGGGCCCCGAGTGGCCTTGGCAAGTGAACACCCTCTTTGGGAGCCTTATGGGACGGGGGCTGTGGAACCGAAGAGTGGGGGACTCTCCTGCTGGGAAGTCAGGGCCTTAGCTCCGTGCTCTGCTGTGCCGTGTCTTCGGATAATTGGAATTGTGGAATTAGCATGTTCGGATCTTAGAGCCGTGGAATTTTGGAATTGTGGAGAGGGTTAGAGGTGGTCTGTACAAACCCCTAGCTTGTCTCAGTATTGTTGTATGAGATTTTCCTGATCTGTTATTCAACAGCCACACAAGGTTGTGTGTAGCGTGTATTTAGGATATGAAGGATAGTGATGTAATGAGTGTCTGTGAACCACCTCCTAACCTAGAACCGACAGGACCACTGCTTTCTCGCGGGAGCAGCTCTGCCCCATTGCACCCTCTGCCCTCACCCCAACCTAATCTTGTCCCCAAATTGCGTGTCTGTTATTCTATTCCTTTTACGTAGTTTTAAATGGTCCTGTCTTATTTTATGCAGGAAATGTTGGTAAGATGTATTCACTACTAAACAATGTATTGTTTGGTTTTGCTTATTTTTTAGCTCATAAAAATTGAGTCATACTATTAGTATTCTTCCGAGATTGGCCTTTTGTCATCCAGCTTTGTTTTGAAGACTCATCCATGTGCTTATGCATCGCTACGGTTCATAATTTTCACTGATGCAGAAGATGACATTGCCTGACTGTATCATAATTTATATCCGTTCTCCTCTCAACGGATGCATTTTTGGTGAAAAACCAGCAGTGCTCTGAGCACACTTGTGTCAGCTGCCGCTCCGACAAGGGTATCTCCAGCTCTCCACTAGAGTGTGATCCCCGGGTCTCAGGAATGTGGATGCTTCCCCTCTGTCAGCTGAGACTGAATTGCTTTCCAGCCACGTGGTTACTGCATTTTCACCAGCAATAGACGAGCTCCTCTCAATCCGCTCACTGGCTGTCTTATATTGGATATTGTCAGACTCCTCAATTTTTGCCAATCTGCTGGGTGTAAAATAGTAACTAATTGTGGTCTCAATTTGCATTTCCCTGATTACTAACGAGGCTGGAATTTTTCATGTGTTTATATTTGTGTTTTGTTCACTGCGAAAAGTCTGTTCATGCCTCTTGCCCATTTTCAAAATTGGATTGTTGGTTTTTTTCCGTGGTAATGATGATGGAGCGTCTGCGCACACCGACCTCAGTGCCAACACTCTCTGAGTCTACACGTGTTGCAAATGTCCTCTCTGGCCGATGCCTCCCCCTGCGGGTGCCGGAAGGGCCCCTGCAGGTCTGCCCTGCTCCCCCTGCTCTCCTGCGGGTGGCAGGTTCTGTGCCAGGCTCCCTTTCCACTCTGTGGGCCGCCGTGAGCGTCTCTCTCCCTGCGTCCCGCTCACTGACTTAGTTGCTACTCTTCTGTATGAAACAATGAGACCTGGCTGGGCTGGCCTCCACCTCCCAGATTTGTTCTAGGAGTGTCTTGGGGACGTTGGCCCTTGCTCTTTCATACAAAGTTTGGAATCACCTTGTCAAGTTCCATAGATAACCCTGTTCGCATTTTTATTGGCATTGCATGGAATCTGTGGATCAATGTCGTCAATCTGATCTTCACAATGGTGAGTCTTCTTGTCTGCGAAGATAGTATATCACTGTTTACTGATGCCCTCTTTAATGTTTTAAAATACATTTAAGTGATGATTTTCTTTATGTATCTTTCTTTTTTTGACTTATTCCTAAACATATATTTTGTTTGTTTCTATAAATGACGTCTCATTTTAAAATCACATTTTCTAATTGGATGTGACTGATATATAGAAATGTGTGTGATTTTTGTAAATTGAGTGTATAGTCAGCCAAGTGTTAATTTCTCATTATCTCTAATAATTTGCCTAAGAATTTTTTAGGTTTCCTGTGATGATAATTCTGTTGTTACCAATCATGACAGTTTAATGTCTTCCCTCCAGATCCTGATCCCTTTGAAATCTCTTTCTTGTTGTCTTGTGGCCTGGAGCCCTAGTTCAGTGCAGACTAGGCGTGGGGGTGGCCGCCCGTCTTGTGCTTCTAATTTTAAAATAAATGCTTCCAACATTGCCCCATTAAGAATATTAATCTCAAGTTTATTGTAGATACTCTTTATCTTAATCTTCTGGTAATCTGTAGGTTACCGGAAGTCTGCTAAGGGTTTGCTAAGAGGTTTCTGTTGTTGTTGTTAATCCTGGTTGGGTCGGGTGTTCAGTTGCATCAAATTCTTTTTCTTTTATTGCATCTATTGAGATAATTACTTAGTTTCTCTCCTTTAATCTGGTGGCTGACACGTACAGATTTCTTTTTCTTTTCTTTTTCTTTTTTTTTTTTTTGAGACGGAGTCTAGCTCTGTCGCCCAGGCTGGAGTGCCGTGGCCCCATCTCAGCTCACTGCAAGCTCCGCCTCCCGGGTTCACGCCAGTCTCCTGCCTCAGCCTCCCGAGTAGCTGGGACTACAGGTGCCCACCACCACGCCGGGCTAATTTTTTGTATTTTTAGTAGAGATGGAGTTTCACCGTGTTAGCCAGGATGGTCTTGATCTCCTGACCTCGTGATCCGCCCGTCTCGGCCTCCCAAAGTGCTGGGATTACAGGCGTGAGCCACCACTCCTGGCCGACAGGTACAGATTTCTAACATTAACCACCCTTTTATTTCTAGGGTAAACTCAACTTGACCAGCGTCTGTAAGAATAAGGGCAACAACCATCCGCGTTCGCTGATGGATGAATCCAGTGTGAAATACTTCATTTAGGATTCTTGCATCTCTGTTGGTCTCTGTGTTTCCCCAGTTCTGACCTTGTCTGATTTTGATATCAGTGTTATATCCGTCTCAGAGACTGCATTAGGGATTACTCTCTCCTTTTCTTATTTTTGTACTTTTAAATTGACAAATGCCAAATTTCATATATTTATGGTATTCAATGTGATGTTTTGACATAAGTATTATTGTGGAAAAATTAAATCAAGTGAATTCACATACCTATCCCTTCACATACTTATTTTGTGATGAGAACATTTAAAATACATTCTCTTAGCAATGTTTAAGTATACTATACATTATTATTCACTCTAGTTACCATGCTGTACGGTAGAGCTCCAGAACCTATGGCTCTTGTCTGATTGAAACTTTGTACCATTTAACCCAGATCTCCCCACCTCCTCCCCTGCTCCCCCAGCCCCTGCTAACCACCATCCCCGTCTCTGCTTCTGTGAGTCAGGTTTTGTTTTTTTTTTTTTGTAGATTTTACGTATAAATGAGATAATGCAGCATTTGTCTCTCTGTGCCTGGCTTACTTCACTTAAGCACGACGTCTTCCAGGTGCCTCCACGTTGTCACAAATGACAGGATTTCCTTATTTAAAAAGCTGAATCGTATTTCCTGGTGTATATGTACCACACTTTCTTTATCCGACTTTGGATGGACACTTAGACTGATTCCACATCCTGGCTATTGTGAATAGTGCGGCGATAAACACGGGCGTGCCAATGTCCCCTTTGACATACTGGTTTTATTTTCTTTGACTATATACCTAGTAGTGGGATTGCTGGAACATATGTTAGTTCTAGTTTTAATATTTTGAGGAACCTCCATACTGTTTTCCATGATGGCTGCACTAATTTACATTCCCACCAACAGTGCGTAAGGGTTCCGTTTTCTCCACGCCCTCACCAACATTGATCTTATACATATATGTGTATGTGTACAGAAAAGCGATTCTAACAGGCGTGAGGCGATACTTCATTTTGGTTTTAATTTGCACTTTCCTGATGAATAGTGCTGTTGAGCACCTTGTCATATATCTGTTAGCTTTTTTCTTTTTTGAGACAGAGTTTCACTCTTGTTGCCCAGGCTGGAGTGCAGTGGCACGATCTCAGTTCACTGCAATCTCCACCTCCCAGGTTCATGCAATTCTCCTGCCTCAGCCTCCTGAGTAGCTGGGATTACAGGTGCCCTCCACCACACCCGGCTAATTTTAGTATTTTTAGTAGAGACCGGGTTTCACCATGTTGGCCAGGCTGGTCTCGAACTCCTGACCTCAGGTGATCCACTTGCCTTGGCTTCCCAAAGTGCTGGGATTACAGGCGTGAACTACCGTGCCTGGCCCTGTTAACTTTTTGTATATCTCTTTTGAGAAATGTCTATTCAGGTCCTCTGCCCACTTTAAAAATCAGGTTATTTGTTTTTTTGCTATTGAGTTATCTGGGTTCCTCATAGATTTTAAATTTTAGCCACTTATCAGGTGTATGGTTTGGACATATTTCCTCCCATCCTGCAGGTTGTCTCTTCACTCTGCTGACTATTCCCCTTGCTGGACAGAAGCTTTTTAGTCTGATACAATCCCTTTTGTTTATTTTTGATTTTGTAGCTCATGGTGTTGGGGTCATAGCTAACAAATGTTCGCCAAGACCAGTGTTAAGAAAAAGTCTCCCTATGTTTTCTTTTAGTAGTTCTACAGTTTTAGGTCTCACATTTAAGTCTTTCATTCATTTTGAGTTGATTGTTGTGTACGGCATGAGATGGAGATCCATTTTTATTCTTTTGTGTGTAGATACCCGGTTTTCCCAGCACCATTTACTGCAGAGACTGTCATATCCCTGTGATGTATTGGTGACAACTTTGCCAAAGATTAGTTAACCGCAAATGCATGCATTTATTTCTGGGCCTTCTCTTCTGTTTCATTGGTATGTATGTCTGTTTTTGTGCCAGTGCACTGCTCTTTTGGTTATCATAGCTTTGTGGATTTTGAGATTATTTAATGGGACCTCTCCAGCTTTCATCTGTTTGCTTAGGATTGCTTTGGTTATTTGAGTTCTTTTGTGGTTCCATATAAATTTTAGATTATTTTTTCTATTTCTGTGAAAAATGTTGGAATTTTGATAGGATTATGTTTGATTTGCATATTACCTTGATAGTATAGATATTATAACAGTATAAATTCTTCCAATCCATGAACACAGCATATCTTTCCATTTATTTGTGTCTTCTTTGATTTCTTCATTAAGGTTTTGTAATTTTCATTGTATATATCTTTCACCCCTTCCTTAAATGTATTCCTAAGTAACTTTTTATACTATTGTAAATGGGTTGTTTCCTTGACTTCTTTTGTGGATAGTTCATTGTTAGTGTATAGAAATGTTACTGATTTTTGTATGTTGATTTTGTATCCTGCAACTTTTCTGAATTCGTTTGTTACTTCTGACAGTTTTTGTACAGAGTCCTTAGGGTTTTCTATTGGTAAGACCATGTCGTCTACAAACAGAGAGACAATTTAACTTCTTCCTTTCCAATTTGGATGCCTTTTACTTCTTCGTCTTGCCTAATTACACTGGTGAGGACTTTCAGTGCTGTGTTGAGGAGAAGTGACGAGAGCGGGCACCCTTGTCTTGTTCCTGATCTTGGAAGAAAAGTTCTTCCCTCTAAAGTTGGATGCTTGGCCCACGAATTTTCAGCCTTTCTTATTTTCTAACATAAGCATCTAGAGCCTATACATCTTCCTGTAAAGGTCTGCTTATACTGCATCCTGTGGTTTGATACATAATATTTCCATTATTGTTCAGTTTAGAAACTGTATATGTCTATTATCATTTTTCTTTGACCATTACTTAAGGAGATTATAAAATTTCTAAATGCTTGGGGATTTTTAATTACTGATTTTTTTATTACCTTCTAACAATTGCATTTTGCTCAGGTAATTTCTTTTATGTCCAACACTGCTTCTTTGAAATTTGCCAAGACTTGCTTATAGCCTAGAACTTTCCATCTCTGTAAATGTTCCATGTGTCTGAGAAGAATGTGCATTCTTTAATTCGTGCACGGAAAGTTCTCTTGGTGTCCCTCAAAGCAAGCTTGTTAACTTTGTAGTTCAGATCTTCTGTATTTTTACCTCTTTTTGTCTGTGTGACCTATCATAAATTGAGAGGAATATGTTGAAATCTCCTACCCCACTGGTGGATTTGGAAATTTCTCCCAATAGCTCTACAACTGTTTGCTTTATGTATTCCGTGGCTATTTTGTTAACGTTGTATACAAGTTTAGAATGTATCATCTTGGTGAAGTGAACATTTCAGCATTATAAAGTGACCTTTCTGATTCCACATAATGCTTTTTATCTTAAATCCATTTTGTCTGCTCTTAACAGGACTATCCCAGCTTTCTTTTGATTAATGTTTTTGTGATATAGTTTCCTGTACTTTTTCATTTTCGGTATTTCTATGCCTCTGTGCTTTTGATATGCCTCTTGTAAATAGCAGATAGCCGGATTTAAAAAAATCCCATGTGACAATCCCTGTCTTTTCATTGGTGAGTTTAATCCATTATTGATATATTGGGACTTGTTTCTCCCTTCATACTTTTTGATCTGTATTTATCTTGATGTCTGAAAGCTTCTTTATTTTTTATTGCTAGAGTTTTAAACTTCTTACTCTGAAAATATTTCACATGTACATAACAGTCGCAGGAATAGGATACTGAGCCCGGCCTCTTTGGGTCCCATCCGCCATTGTTAATTCTTCCTCATGCAGCCCTTGAGTGGCATCAGGAAGGGCCGAGATTCTCCCGCACACCCTCAGAAGTGGCGAGTTGGCGCTGACCACGTATTTAACATGACTCGCTAATCACAGGCCCCACTTGAGTTTTCCTGATTACTCCACTAACGCTTCCTGTTAAGTCCAGGATCGAATTCATTGCATCTGGTGCGTTTACTTTTCATGTCTCTTGAATCAATGGAGTTTTACAAAGTTAGTTCATTTTTTCTTGCTCTAGTTTTAAAGGTCTTCTTCTACACTTTATTTCAATCTTGTAATTGTTTCCCTTGAAATGTTGCCAGGTCATTCTACTGAAATGAAGTCTCAGGTTAGACAGCATCCTAGCCCCTTCCTGAATAATGCACGGGCTTTTAAATGCTCCAGCTCGGGTCGCTCCCTTCCATCTTCCATGCTATTGCTACCCGTTATTTTGAGTTCACGCTCTCCAGGCCTGTCTTGGCTCTTACCCAAGGGGCTTTAAGGCTCCCTGTGGAAAAAGGACGTGGCTGCCCCCGGCCACCTTCTTCTGCAGAAAGGAGGGGTGTCGGCTCTGGGAAGCCCACCTGGCTGAGGTTTGGCTGCTTATGGCAGTGGAGGCTCGGTGGGACCTTGAGTTCAGCTTTCTGGCTGTGCCAAGCTTTCCCTGAGCCCCAGAACTTCCTCTCCCATAGGCCTTCACTCAAACCAGTCCCCCTTCCTGGGGGCCTTTCCTGCCTGCCCTCTGGCCTCCACATCTCTTCTGGGCAGCGTTTTCCTAATCCGTTGCCTCTCGTCCCATCCATAGGCCCAGCTGGTGCATCTGCACATTTACTTACCAAGTGTCCTGGGGTCTGCAGTGCCAGGGATGAGCCAGACACGCCCCCTGCCCTTGTGGGATTCTGTGGAAGCCGTGCCAGTAACACCCCCCCGGCTGGTGACCACCCCTCCAGCCGGTGAGCAGGAGCCTGGCGGGCTTCCTGGAGGAGATGCCACCTGAGCTGAGGTTCGGAGGCAGAGTAGGCATGAGCCAGGTGAGGAAGGGCAGAGAGGTGTTCAGCAGAGGCAGGTGTGTGCAGGGCAGGTGTGCAGGGGTGGGTGTACAGGGGCGGGTGTGCAGGAGAGGGTGTGTAGGGGCAGATGTGCAGGGGTGGGTGTGTGGGGCGGGTGTGCAGGGGCAGGTGTGCAAGGGTGGGTGTGCAGGGGCAGGTGTGCAGGGGCGGATGTGCAGGGGTGGGTGTACAGGGGCGGGTGTGCAGGGGTGGGTGTGCAGGGGCGGGTGTACAGGGCTGGGTGTACAGGGGCAGGTATGCATGTGCAGGTGAGCACCAGGAGTGTGCAGAGGAGGGGCTGGGGAGGTGAGGCAGGAGGAGTTTGGCTCAGAGCCTTGAGCAGGGGAGGACTGTGGTCAGATTTGATGGTTCTGGCTGGGGAATGGTGTGGAGGGGAGAAACAGGGCTCCGGGGAGCCGCTGGCAGATGGTGGCAGGAGAGGTACCACGGTGTGGGGTGGAGCAGATGTGGGGGCTCCATCTCCTCGGGTTCCGGCGCTGGCCTCTGGCTCCCAGCATCTGTCTGTCGAATGTGTCTCCCTGCTGACTGGGCTCAGCGGCAGCGTTTTCTTCCTTCCATGTCCCTAGCTCCTGACTTGTGGCAAGAGTTCAGTTAATGGAGTGGAAAGGAGGCAGGAAGGGAGGGGGAACAGGATTGTCAGGTATGGAGGTGACAGGTGGTGGCCCAGGAGACAGGAGGATGTGAGGGAGCCCTGGGTTGCTGCCCACAGAGGGGACAGGCCCAGTCGAGGCCCAGCACATTCTGAGCAGCCTGGGAGGGTGGGGACATAGGCCAGGGTCCTGGGGACTCAGGGAGACAGATGGCACTCCTTCTCCCCAGGAAGAGGCCGACAGGGGTGCGGGGTGGAGGGCGGGTAATGCAATCACCAGGATGCCTGACCATCACAGCATTAGGTGAAGCAGACATGCTTCCTGGGTCGGGTGAGGGAGGCCGCTGCCTCCCTAAGTCAGATGCATGGAGACCCGGGCGGGTGGTGTGGGCAGGCGGGTGGCATGGGCCAGCAGGGGAACGGGAGACACAGGAGATCCTTGTCTCTGGTAGACTTGCCTTCCCCCAACCCGACACTTCTCTAAGTCAGATGCATTAAAAAGCTGTAAGCCGCCCTGGGGGCTGGTGCACAGGACTCACAAGCAGCCACGGCAAGCATGGCTCAGGAGAGACAGGTCCCGAAGAGATTCGGCTCACGGGTCCTCCCTCCACGTCCACCTGGGGCCTGCGGGTGGGACCGCATGACTCCATCCTTCGAGTGACAGTGTCCAGGCACGGCCCCTCCGAGCTCTGGGAGGGCTGTCTGCAGGAAGGAGAGTGTGCCTGTGCATGCACAGCACGCGGACACCCCCAAACGTGCAGTCACCTCCGCCAGCCTCAGGAGGACTTGCTTGTCAAAATGTTTGATTGATAAGGAAACGGAGGCTCAGGGGAGGGCCCGGGTGGTTCTGCTGGCACACAGTGGAGACAGCCAGGGCCTGTCCACTCACGGGGGCCCCCTTTGTGCCAGGCCCTTTGGGTGGGGAGGCCATGAAAGGCCCCGTGGTTTCACTTGGTGGGAATATGCAGCAGGGAGGTCCACAAAACTACAAGCCGCCCGTGTGCCAGTCATTGACCCCAGCTTAGGGCTGGGGATGCAGGCCTGTACAGAGCAAGACCCCTGCCTTCATGGAGCCACCCACTGGTGGGCGGAGCAGGCACGGAACAGCAGGAGGAGAAAGCCTCAACCCCGCCAGGGAGAGAGTGGTCCATGCAGGGAGAAGCAGGAGGGGTGGCGGGCGTGTGTCGGCAGGCGGCAGGTGAGTCCGGCTGCAGGAGGGGAGGCTGAGCAGGAGGTGGGCTCTGGGGAAGAACTGGGCAGAGGGAACAGCAAGCCCAGGCTACACGCTCACCCGTTGTTCTGGGAACCTCAGGGCCCTGGCTCCCGGCTTTCGATTGCCTAAAAAGCTTCCCCCTTATAACCGTGGGCTCTTCCCTTCCTGTCTTCAGGTCTGGACTCGGAAGTCCCCTTGGCAGTGATGCCTTTGCTGACCAGCCCCTGCCCATTTTCCTCGTCATCACCGCCACAGGGTGCATTTCCTCTGCTCCTGCTTCCTGTGTCTGCACCAGGGGCGGGGTCTTTGTTTCCTTCCCTGACATCCCCAGCACCTGGGACAACCCCTGCACACAGGAAATTAATATGCACTGATTAATTGATACGGAACATGAGGAGAGGGACTGGAGCAGACAGGTGTGGGTGTCAGCTCTGCTCAGGGAGGGTGGGAAGAGGTGGTGGTCTGGAGAGACAGGAATGAGCTCACCTGTGTGGAGGTGGGGTCTAGGGGAGCCTGGTGTCTTTGGCGATTTCTTAATTTTTTCATTCATTCATTCATTCATTCATTCATTCATTCATTCATTCATTCAGCTTCCAGTGTGAGGAGGCCTGGGGATCAGCCTGGGACTTCAGTCACAGAAACAGGAGAGGGGGCCAACTTGGGGGGGTTCCTTATGCCTGATGAGCCCGGGAGGTTTCTTGGCATAAGGAAGGTGCCCAGCGGAGACTTGGTGCAGAAAGGAGGGTGGGGACAGTCACACCACCTCGGGTGAGAGTCCCAGCCCTGGGCTCAGCCCTGGCCAGGCTCTTCCTGCCCCACCTGCCCCTGCCAGGCTCCCCACCTCCTGCCTCTCTCTGCCCCTCTCTGAGCCTGCCCTGCCCTGAGCCCATGGCCTGTGTCTCAGGGACGGGTCCGAGGAGCAGAAGGCTCTTTAAAAGGCTTCCCTCTTTGCATTTTTGTCTCCACAAGGGAAGCTCCTTGTAACAAAAATCAAACTGAAAGAAACATTCCAGGATCCCACCTCCAGAGGAAACTGACCAGGGAAACTGAAGCCCCGAGTGGGCAGAACCACATGGCCACGCAGTGAGGCTGCAGCTGGAGCCTGGCTGCCGAGTCCTTGCCTTGAAGCTCCAACGTCCCGCACAGCCTGGGGCTAATCAGAAGAGACGAGCTTGTCTTCCCTGGGGGTCTTGCAGCAATCCATGCCCCCACCTCGCCAGGCAAAGCCCCTCCTGCATGCCCACCTCTTCCTGTCCCTCCATGCTCCTCAACTTGTCCATCCCCCACCCTGCATGAAGCCCTCCCTGAGAGGCAGGACTCCTGTGTCCCATGCCAGACCCTGGCTGGCCCTGGCACAGAGGAAGCGCTCAGGGCATCTTCCCCTTCAGGACAGTGGGAGCCAACGCCACGTGCTCTCACCCGCTCCTGCCCTTGGCCTCAAGTGAGTGCCCAAGGACATAGCATTTCTGAGATCCAAGTCATAATTCTGTAATTTTCCCCAGCAGAATGCACCCATTTCAATAATTACAGCATTTGTAATCCACTTAGAAAACATGGTATTTTTGACGTGAACATTTAAGAAACAATCCGTTCCACACCCATCTATCCAAATGGCTCCGATTTTGAATAATTCTTTTGAAATGGAGTCTAAATATATACAAATAGATGTTTCTGAAACGTCATGTGTTCTGAATGCATTTGCATGGGAAGCGGATCCTGAGGAATGGGGGGCCAGGGTGCAGGGGGGTCAGGAGGAAGGGGCTGGGGGTAGGAGTAGGGGTGGAAGGGCAGAGGGAGGAGCAAACCAGGTGGGAACGAGGAGGCCTCACGGCCCCAGAAGGGTGTTGGGGCCCGCGTTAGATGTCTAGCATCCAGGTACCTGCTGGACCCCACCTGTGGGTATCCTGGGTGAGTCACATCCTTCTCTGGGGCTTGTGCTACCCTGGACCATGGGCACCAGAACGCAGGGCGCTGGGTGCAGTCAGGTTCCCCTCGGTCCCCACAGCCCCAAGTATGTGCCCAAATGCCTGCCCTCCCTGAGGGCCGTGCTGGCGGCCGTTTTCTCCTGCTCCGTCTTTGAATTTCTTTCTGTTTATTCTGCTTCCATTCTTTTTGCTGGGGGCACTCCTCAGCCATCTGGGGTCGCTGGTTTTCTGCTTGTATTTAGACTGGGACACTCATGCACTGGTGGGAATGTGTTGTGGGGGACAAGGGGACTTCAGGAGGTGGAGTTGGGGTGAGGATGTTGTGGGGGGATGAGGGTTCTTCAGGAGGTGGTGGCAGGGTGAGCCTCCCCAGATGTGAACCCCTCTCTAGGGTTGGTCTCCCCGTTCCGGGCCTGGGGATGCACGGTGGATCCTCATGTTAATGGGATGAGGGAGCAGGTGGATGGGGTGCCTCTCTGTGTGCCCCACCTCACTGACAGCCCTCCTTCCTCACCTGGACAGGGAGCTGCAGAGGCCCGAGGGACTGCCCTGTTCACACAGCAGGGCTGGGCTGCCCTCTGGGCAACATCTACAGAGACATCTTGGAGCCTCCCCTGAACCCGTGGTTGGGGTCATGGCACCATCTTGGAGCCTTCTCCAGACCCCATGATTGGGGTCACTTGTTTTCTCCTCTCTCTTCTTGGTTACCATGTTTCCACTGAGCACCTGCCACATTCAGATGGCGAGGGTGGCCACACCTCATCCGCCTCCCACAGCTCCAGTGGGGAAGGAGATGAGACTTGAGCTGGGAGGGTGCAGCAGTCAGTTCTGTGCAGGGGGAAGCCAGGGCTCTGGACCCCAGCAACTCAGCATGACTCGGGGCATCTGGGAAGGCATCCTGGAGGTGGTGGGGCTGAAGATGGTGATGAAGAGCCAGCAGGCGGAGGGAGGAGCCCTTGCCTAGGCCCACAGGGAGTAAGCTGCCTTCCTAAACCGTAACCTAGGCACTGGTTCCCGCTGGGGGCAGGAGGCAGAGCAGACAGGGGAGAGGCTCAGCCTCTTGAGGAGGCGAGCTTGTGTCCGTGGGCCTCATCGCCAGCCCTGCCCACGCAATGAGTTAATTAAACACGAGCACACTGGCCCCTCCTGGCCCTGTTGCTGAGATGGTGTCAGCTGTGATCCCGTGACGCAGGGAGGCCTCCCAGGTTGGCATCCTGGCATCCCCCAGCCCCCTTTCTCCCCTGACACTGAGGCAGGGCAGAACTGTGCCCCAAGCAGGTCTCAAGGCTTGATGTGGATGAGGCCAGGCTTCCCCAGCATGAAGAGTGGGGGCTCCTGGTGGGCTCCTCAGTCTTGACTGTCACCCTTCCAGAAACCCCTGCTTGGATCCTAGGCCCTCCCATCTGCACCAGGAAAGCTGTGCTGGCTCTTCTTGCCTCATGGGCCTGTCCTGCCTGTCCCCCAGACATGGTGATATTTAACAGGAAAATGCATCTGGCCTCGTTAAGGAAGGTCCCTCTGCACTCTACGTAGGTCATGGATGTGGTCAAAACATTTTCATCAGGGGGCCAGAAAGGTCAGCCCTATGAGTGGGCGCTGTGTGTATGGCCAGCTGTCCCCTCCCCCAGCTTGGGGAGGGTGGCTTCTCATTTGCAGGGCAGCTGTCTGGGTGCCTGCTGGAGTGAGGAGGGCCCAGGGGGCTGCAGTGAGCCCCAGGTCAAGGTTGGCCACAGCAGGAGCTCAGTCCCTCCTACCAGGCAGCTCCTCCCTTCCAGGGATGTTGCTGGGCTGCAGCAGCTGGCATGGAGGCTGGGGTCAGGGAGGGGAGCTGGACAAGTCTGGGGGTGCAGAGCCCTCATCAAAGGCCGGCCTCTGCCTCCGTGACCAGAGATGGAGTGGTGGCTTGGCGATGGGTAGAGAGGAGGCTGTGGAGGGACCAGGCTTGGCAGCAGCTGACTGGAGCTGCAGAGGGCCCCCGGGGGTCCTTTCCCTTCCCTTCTTCCCCAGGTGCTCCCTCGGGCTCCTCTGGGGCACATCCTTTGCTACACCTGAGTCCGCCCCTTTGGCCTGGCCGTTCCTGTGGTTCCAGCTTCCTGGCCTCCCTGCAGCCTCCCTCCTCCACTCTGTTGAACCCAGCGTGTTGGGGGATGGAGGGTAGACACAGAGAGATGTAGCGCAGGGAGATAGGCTTGACCGGGGACCATGTAAGGAGGCCCTCGGTTGGCCAACTTTACGGCCACAGGAAGTGGCCCAGGGCCCAGTCTGGGCAGGGCACAGGGGCACAACACCCAACTGAAGACGAGTGTGAGGCCAGGCTCGGCCTGTCAGCTGCCTGGGGACTGTAGCTGGGTGTGTGGATGGAGGCCCAGGGCAGTGCTTCCAGCAATGGCTACCAAGTTCTTCCCATGCACCAGCTCCTCCAGCGTGCACCTCGGCCTGCAGACCAGGGCATGGCACCCCAAATCAGAGGCTGGGAACTGCAGCTGCCGAGAGGCCCAGCACTGTGCTCAAGGCCACGGTCAGGCAGTGATGTGAGGACGGGCCTGCAAGCAGAACTGCTTGACCTCAGCTCCTGTTTCCTCTCCATGCCCTTTGCTCCCCTTGGGTACCCAGGAGACCCCCACACCATGGTTCGTCAGGCTCTCTCTCAGCGTGGGTGACCCAAGTGTGGGAGTAGGGCTGGCATGGGAGAATTCACCTTGCACTCTTATGGCCCATACAGGGCACAGGTAGCTCCAAGTGCATGGGCCTTATGGGGCAGGGTGTGGAGTCAGCAGCAAGCTCTGTTGTTGGGTGCCCAGCTCCAATCCTGGCTCTGCAGATCTCAGGCTGGTGGCTTTGGGCAGGCCACATTACCTCTCTGAGCCATCTCCTCTTCTGCAGACCAGGGGTGTTGGTGGGACCACCTCTGTGCTGTGGTGGGGGATGATGCTCGGGAAAGGGCAGCCGTATTGCTGACTGGGATGATGCTGGTGAGGGGACCATGGACCCTACAGACACTGGCCACCCACAAATCCCAGTACTCCAAGCCATGGGCACTGTCATGGGTCCTGAAGTTGTCCTCAATTCAGAGCACCTTGTCCTGTGCACTGATGCAAAGCCCTGTCCCTGCCAGGAGGGTTGACTGCCCTCCCCACCCCCACCAGTAAGCTGAGGGCTTTGTCTGATTCACTGTTGGACTCCTGTCCCCTTCCTTCCACCCCCTCCACCCCTCATCACCCTGCCCACATCCTAGGATGTCCAGGCAGCAGCATGACTTTGTGACAACAGCTACAGGGAGAGAGACATGAACCTCAGATCTGCCACACACTGTGAAGCCTGGGCAGGTCTCTACCTTTTTGAGCTTCAGTGTCCTGGCCAAGAACACAGGTAGCAACATGTTTTCCAAGGCTGGGAAGCAGTGCTGTTTCAGCAATTGCTCATTTTCAGGTCAGTATGTGGGTCCCTCTTAAGGTGCAATGACAGTTACACCTTAATTGAGGCAGTTGAGAGAGCTGAGCTGGGGGCTGGTCATCTTGATGGATAGCTGAGTAGAGGATGGGTGGATAGATGGGTGGGTAGATGAATGGGTGTATATTTGGATGGATGGATGGATGGATAGGTGGGTAGATGGATAGATGGAGAGGTGGGTAGATGGATGGATGGTTGAATGGATGGATGGATGGATGGATGGCCAGATGGATAGGTGGATGGATGGATGGATGGATAGATGGATGGATGGATGGATGGATAGATGGATGGAGAGGTGGGTAGATGGATGGATGGATGGATAGGTGGATGGATGGATGGATGGATAGATGGATGGAGAGGTGGGTAGATGGATGGATGGATGGATAGGTGGATGGATGGATGGATGGATGGGTGGATGGATGGATGGATGGATGGATGGATAGATGAATTGATGGGTAGATGGGTGGATGGATAGGTGGGTAGATAGATGGATGGATGGATAGATGATTTGATGGGTAGATGAGTGGATGGATGGGTGGGTAGATGGATGGATGGATGGATGGATGGATGGATGAGTGGGTGGATGGATGGATGGATGGATGAATGGATAGATGCATTAATGGATTTTCATCCCAACATTTAACCCCTCTGATGACCCAGAGGGGTAACTGGGGATACTCGTCCTTGGCTTGTCCTCTATACTTCACTCCTCTCGCCTATCCAGTCAATCCTAGGTTATGAGGATTCCACCTTCTGGTTTTGACTCTGTTCCGTCTTACCCTCCCTTCTCTGCCCTCCTCTAGGCCCCTGCCCATCTTTCATGGACACGTCAGTCTTCCTCCTGTGTGGCATCCTTGTCTCAGATCTTTTTTCTACCCATCCTCTTGTCTGGCTCCCTGAGTGCCCTCTCCAACAACACACTGCTAAATATGTCACTCTTCTGCTCTAAATTCCTGTCTTCCCTGCTATCTAGGGGTGGTGTCTAAACTCCTTCACAATTTGCAGGACTGTCTCATCCCAACCTGTCTCCCTTCCCATTCCCTGTACCCTGCTCCCTGATTTGGATACTTGGTACTTACCATTTTATTTAAGCTCCGAGTTTTCTCTGGGTTCTCCCTTAATCCCTTGCCTTCACCCCCTGGTCTGCCTAGGGGTTTCCCACCAATTCCTCTTTAATCAGTCCCGTGGCACAGATCAATGTCTTTCTCCTCCATGAGACCTTTGATGGTGGGTCCAGAATTTGTTAAATCAGTAATAGTCACAAGAATATACAAGTAAGACTATCTGGTGAGGACTATGTGTCTGGCATTCGCCAGGCCCCAGGCTATGTAGTTTCCAGGCGTCACCTTAATTTTAAGGCTTTCAAATGTCTCCATGGAGTCCATGGCATCATCCTATCCTTACCAAATAATTTAAGGTACCAAGAAGGGAAACAGCTGAGATCCCTCAGCTCAAGATGGACAAAGCATGAATCACACCCATGCCTGGCTGACTCTGGAGCTTAAGCTTAAGCTGAGTCTCCTGCCTCCCTCCTTTTGAACCTGGCTCCAGAGCCAGCCCAGAGCAGTTCTTCAATAAACAGGCATGCCAGCTCAGGGCAGAGCCCCTTGCAAGACACAGGTTCTGTCTGGACCCTGCCCCAGGGTGGGCTCAGCCTCTGCATACCACAGCCCAAAGTATGCACAAGCCAAATGCCCCCTGAGGATGGGAGGTTGGAGGACTAGGATATGGAAACAACCTCTCTC
Organism: Rhinopithecus roxellana; assembly: GCF_007565055.1. NCBI lineage: Eukaryota > Metazoa > Chordata > Mammalia > Primates > Cercopithecidae > Rhinopithecus > Rhinopithecus roxellana. Next base: position 6,769,340 of record NC_044565.1, read on the forward strand.
TCTCTCCCAGTTCCAGAGACACCAGATCAAGTGCTACTTCCTATCAGCTGGAGTCACTGCCCTGCTTGTCATCATCATCATCATCGTCACCTCTGTTCGAAAGTGATGCCACCCGTGGTGAGTGCCCTACCTGCCCCTACACCATCCATTCATCTGCACATCCACCATCCATTCATTCACCTATCCACCATCCATCTAACCATCCACCTCCATCCATCTATCCAACCACCCATTTATCCACCCATCTACCATCCCTCTGTCCATCCATCCACCCATCCACCATCCATCCATCTATCCATCCGCCATCCATCCATCCATCCACACATCCACCATCCATCCTTTCATCCATCCGCCATCCATCCATCCATCCACACATCCACCATCCATCCTTTCATCCATCCACCATCCATCCATCAATCCACCCACCATCCATCCTTCTATCCACCCATCCACCATCTGTCCATCTATCCATCCACCCTCCATTCATCCATCCACCATCCACCCATCTCTCCACCCACCCACTATCCATCCATCTATCCATCCACCATCCATTTATCCATCCACCATTTACCCATCTAACCACTCATGCACCCATCTATCCATCAACTCATCCACCCATCTATCTACCCATCCACCACCTGTCCATCCATCTACCTTCCATTCATCCACCTACCATCCACCCATCTGTCTACCCACTCACTATCCATCCATCTATCTATCCACCATGCATTTATCCATCCATCCATCCATCCATCCACCCACCATTTACTCATCTATCCACTCATCCACCCATCCATCCATCAACCCATCCACCTGTCTATCCACCCATCCACCATCTGTTCATCCATCCACCCAGCTACCATCCACCCATCCACCTGTACACCATCTGTTTGTCCATCTATCCACCCATCCACCATTCATCCTTCTACCTATCCATTCATCTATCACCTATCCACCCATCATCCATCTTTCTGTCCTTCCTTGCTTGCATCCATTCATTCTTCCTTCCTTCATCATCCTCTGTGTGTTTGTTGAGCACCTCCTGTGTGTTAGGCACACAGGATCCCAGTGGTGCACATGGCAGAGGGGTGCCCTGTGTTCTTGCAACTCAGAGCCACTGGGGCAAGGCCACCCTGAAGCCTCCCTTTTCCTAGGCACTGACCTCCAGAAGTTTATGACTGGCAATTCCTCTGGGGCTAGCAGTCAGTGCACAGAGCATGCTGGGCCATGTGGTGAGTGTGCATTCAGAGCCCAGAGGAGGGGAATGAGGTACCAGTGAGGAGAGCTTACCAGGAAGCTTCACCAGCTCCTGTAGGCAGGGAGGAGTGGGTACTGAGACACATGGCTGGCACTGGAGCATGGCTGTCCCCAGGACACAGGGCCCTGGGCTGCAGCTGGTCAGGGCTGGGACAGAACATGGGAAGGCCTTTAGTGTCAGTGGAACCTTTGAAGCATATGAAGCATGTATATCCATTACTGATACTGCATGCCAAATTAGCTTAAAGCTGAGTGGCTGAAACCAAATCAATGTTTGTTATCTCACAGTTTCTGTGAGTCAAGATTTGGAAGTGGCTTAGTTGGGTGGCTCTGGCTCCGGGTCTCTTGTGAGGCTGCAGGTAGATGTTGGCCAGGGCTGCGTCATCTGAAGACTCAGCTGGGGCTGAAGGATCCATTCAAAGCTGGATCTGCATGTGGCTGACACTGGTGCTGGCTGCTGGTGGGCTGGAGGCTCAGTTCCTCTCCATGTAAACTCCGGGAAGGCTGGCAAGGGAGCAGGGTGGATGCCACCCTTGCTCAGTTCTGCAGTACTCAGCTGCTCACTCAAGGCTGCCCTACTCAAGTCTTACTGAGCACTGGAGACTCCCATGGTTGGTCTACTGTGTGCCAGGCCATGCGTCATACATCCATTATCTAAATCCTGTAGCCTCCTGAGGAGTGCGGAAGCAGAGTCCAGCCTTCAGGGCCAGCATGGCCAGGAGAGCATGGACTCAGTAGGTCTTGGATTTGTTTGAAGACACTGTGAACCTTCCAGATATTGTGTCGCATCCCTGGGGTCTCCCCAGTCAGCTCATCCCCTCACAGCAGGGCTTCTGTGTGTTCACATTAGGCAGGACATGTGAAGACCCCAAGTGGCCTTGCCTCATTTGGGTCAGCTGAGGTTTTGCTACTAAAATCCTGGATGGCAAAGAGAACTCCTGGTGTCCAGAGCTGCTGGTGTTGGGGCTGTGGGAAGAATGGGGGACCTGGCTGTCACTGGGGTTATGGGCAGAAATGGGGGCCTGGCTGTCATTGTGGTTGTGGGTGTAGTGTGGGTCCTGGCTGTCACTGTTGTATGGGTGCAGTGGAGGTCCTGGCTGTCACTGGGGCTATGGGCAAGATGGGGGTCCTGGCTATCACTGGAGTTGTGGGCAGGAAAGGGGTCCTGGCTGTCACTGGGGTATGGGTGCATTGGGGTTCTTGGCTGTCACTGAGATTGTGGGCAGGATGTGGGTCTTGGCTGTCACTGGGGTTGTGGGTACAGTGGGGGGTCCTGATTGTCACTGGGGTGCAGGTACAGTGGGTGTCTTGGCTGTCACTGGGGTGTGGGTGCAGTGGGAGTTCTGGCTGTCACAATTGTGTCAGTGCAGTGGGGGACCTGGCTGTCACTGGGGTGTGGGTGCAGTGGGGGCCCTGGCTGTCACTTGGGTGTGGGTGCAGTGGGAGTTCTGGCTGTCACTATTGTGTCGGTGCAGTGGGGGACCTGGCTGTCACTGGGGTGTGGGTGCAGTGGGGGCCCTGGCTGTCACTGGGGTTGTGGGTGCAGTGGGGGTTCTGGCTGTCACTGCTGTGTGGGTGCAGTGGGGGGCCTGGCTATCACTGTCATATGGGTGCAGTGGTGGTCCTGACCGTCACTGGGGTTGTGGGTGCAGTGAGGGACCTGTTATTGTGTGTCTGTTTTCCAGATGAGGCTCAGCAGCTTGCCCAGGGAGCAAGTAAGGTGGTGCAGGACCCCCAGGAAGGGAATGGGCCTTTGAGCCCTAGGAAGGGCCCTGCCGTGGGGACCCCTTCTTGACCCCTGCTGCTTCCTTATGCCGGGAACTGCTGTGGTCCTGCCAGGCTCTCTCTGGAGGTTCTTGGGGAGAACCTCCTTGAGGAGCCCAGGCTTCTGCCTCTATTAGTCCTGGGCTTGGGGCAGTGACCCCATTCCTTCAGCTCCCCAGGACTCCAGAGCCCATGCTCTTTAGCCAGAGGAGTGAGGCTGAGCAGAGTGGGTGGCCTGAGGGGGCTCTGAGTGTGGGGTCTGGACAGAATCCTGTCTCTGGGGGCCATCAGGGCCCCTTTCCCAGCTCTGAGTCCTCGAAGTAAAGGTTCTCTGGGAGAGGATCCACAGAAGAACAAGCAATAGGGGCAGACGCAAGCAGGACAGCGTGGGCTGAGAGGTGGGTGGGAGGCACCAATCGTAGCTCGAGTGCAGGAGCCGGGCTGCAGAGGGGACCCCCGCCTGCAGCCGGTGCCGCCTCCGCGATGCATGCTGCGTGTATGCACAAGCCCGTGCGTGTGCCCGGCCACACTCCGAGCAGTGCCCCTCCCCTCTCGCCCACACTGGTGTGGCCCCAAGCCAGCCAGAAACCAGCCCTGATCATAGTAATAGTTACTGTGGCAATGGTGACAACCCCTGTACAGAGCTGACTTAGTCCCTCCAAATCAGGGTCTCCACCCCAACACCTGTGAACATGGCCTTATTTGGGAACAGGTTCTCTGCAGATGTAATGAGTTCAGATAAGGTCTTACTGGGTTATGGTGGGCCCTAAATCTGACAGCTGGTGTCCTGAGAGGAAGCGAGGACACGGCAACACCCAGAGGAGAAGGGCGCGTGGAGAGGGAGCAGGGATGAGGTGATGCAGCCACCAGCCCAGAAACACCTGGCACCACCAGAAGCTGGACGGGGCAAGGAAGAACCCACCCTGGCACACACGGCCCTGCCAAATCCTCCACCCCAGACTTCACCTCCCGGGCTTTGAGAGAACACATGGCTGTTGTTTAGAGCCCCCCGTGTATGGTACTTGGTTGCAGCAGCCACAGGAAGCCACCACATCTGAGTGACAGGTTGTGGTTTGCAAATGTTACCTGTGTTGGCCTCGTCACGGGTGGTGGGGTGGGCTTCACTGGTACCACTGTCCCAGCCTGCAGAGGAGACAGGCCCGGCAGCACATGGTTTGCCTGTAGTCACTTACAAGGAGGTGTGGAACTGCTCTGAGGCCTGGCGGCCCAGCTGCACCCATGCCCTGTGGTCAGAAGGCAGAGGGCAGGAGCCAGCAGCAGGACTGCAGAGGGCCCAGGAGTGCCTGGCCTCCCACGAGGAGAGACAGATGGACATGGACAGTTACAGCATAGCCACACACATGAGCACCTGGCCGGGGAGGGTTGGGGGTGGTTAGGGGAGGCAGGGAAGGTAGCTGAGCCAGGGGCAGGGAGCACTGCAGCCCTGGTGCCCTGTCAGTGGAGAGGTCCCAGCAGGGTCAGGGCCAAGGAGCAGAGAAGGTGGTGAGGCAGCAGCAGAGGCCAGACCAGGAGAGCCCTGGGGTCTCGCTGGAGATTCAGAGTGTGGAATATTCCAAAGGCAGGTGAAGCCAGGGAGGGTGGGAGTGAGGGCAAGGCATGTCCACATCTGCATGGGTGAGGAGGGTCTGGGGGGAGCGGGGAGGCTTGGCGACCATCGGGGGCTGACAGCAGGGAGAGGTTGGAGAGGCACAGTGGGCCTCGGGGCCGAGCAGGGAGACTCCTGGCAATTTGGATGTGGGCGGAAGGGAGGTGAACAGGCCTGCAGCCACGCCCCCCGTGGCTCTGTTGCTGGGGTGGGAGCAGCTCCCAGCCTGCAGGCCCATGTGGGGAAGGGGTTTGCTGGCCCCACCTTCACTCCCCTGCTAGTGATCAATCAGGGCCACCCAGCCCCGCCCTCTGCCCCACTCCCCGTGGGCTCAGCCTCATCAGCATCCTGACTGCTCTGCCCAGACCCACCAAGATTGTGGTGAATGAAATCACAGGCACCCGATCTGGACACATCCTATTCAGAGTGGCGGGCGAGGCCATGCCAGCCAGGGAGCTCCAAGAGGCCCCTAGAGAGCCCCTGCCTGGCTCTGACAGCCACAACTCAGCTCAGGCTCAGCTCTACCAGGATCTTGAAGTCCACCTCCTGCCTGGCCCTCATAGGAGCACGGAAGAAGTCGAGACAGGGCTCTCCTTTGACAAGGGAACAGTGGCTGCCACCAAGTAGGCCTGGCAAGTGCTGTGAGTCTCCATGGTGAGGAGGGACTGCACCCAGCCAGCCTCACTCATCTGCAGGTCCCAGGACCCAATTCACAACTAATGCGAAGGCTTGTCTGGGATCAGGGGCAGGGCCCAGCATGTGGTAAGTGTCAGAGGTCAGTGTGTGGCTAGGGTCAGAGGTCAGCATATAGTGAGGGTCAAGGCTCCATATGTGGCCAGTGTCAGAGGTCAGTATGTGGCCAGGGTCCATAGTCAGACATGGGGCATCCTCAGTCATGACAGGCATTCGGGCAAAGCCCGCCTGCTGCACTCGATGGAGCCATTCTGAGTCCCAGCCCTTGTCTCTGTATTGGAGCCTCCTCTTTTCCCACCAGCCACCCCACCCCGGCCTGTGCTGGGGTTTCCAGAAGCCGCTCCAGGCCCCATTGCTTGGTGAGGAGGCCTCTTGCTGTAGATGAAGGATCTGGGCTGGGCTCAGCATAATGGAGACACAGACCCTACATTCCAGGGTAAGGAGGGTGCTTTGGTGGTGGTGCATCCCTCAGGACTGCACTGATGGCTCTCAGGATGAAATGGCCCCAAGCAGGCTCTTTAGAAAGCCCTACCTGGGCTCCCTTGGCAGTCAGGCTACAAGGTGGGGCTGGTGCCCTGGGTGGCCAAGACTTAGCATCATCCAGGTTTCTCAGATGTGGTTGTTGCAGAAATGAGCTGGTAGAAGCGAGGTGAGTCCTTGGGATCTGGATTTTGGGTGCCTCCTCTCTCCTTATCCATGATCTCCCCACTCTGGCTCCCAGGACCCAAGCCCCTGCACCCTCAGAAGCACCTTCCACATTGGTCTTTGATAGCTGCTGACTTGTCTGTCAACTCCTGGGGGTGTGATCTCTCTGTAGGAAAGGATGGAATGGATGAGTGAATGAGTGAGTGAGAGTGAAAGAGTGAGTGAGTGAGTGAGTGAATGAGTGAGTCAGTGATGAGTGAGTGAATGAATGAGTAACTGAGTGAATGAGTGACTGAGTGAATGAGTGGGTGAGTGAATGAGTGAGTGAGTGAATGAGCGAATGAGTGAATGAATGAGTGAATGAGTAGATGAGTGAGTGAGTGAATGAGTGAGTGAGTGAATGAGTGAATGAGTGAGTGAATGAGTGAGTGGTGATGAGTGGAGTGAGGATGAATGAGTGTGAGTGGTGATGAGTGGATAGAGTGAGTGCAGTGAGTGAATGGGTCGTGAGTGAGTGCCTGCTGGTGCGTACTGACGTGCGTGCTGGTTCCTGAGTGCGTCGTGCTGGTGCCTGCGTAGCCTTCATGCTGCGTGCGTGCCTGGGTCTGCGTGCGTGCGTGCCTCTGCTGCGTGCCTGCGTGCGTGACTGCGTTCCTCCGTGCTGCGTGCTGCCTGCATGCTGCGTGCGTGCTGCTGCGTGGATGCGTGCTGTGGAGGCGTGCTGATGCTGCGTGCCTGAATGCGCTGCGTGCGTCCCCGTGCGTGGTGCATGAGTGAGTGAGGGAATGAGTGAGTGAGTGAGTGAGTGAGGGCCCCAGGGAGCAAATCCCTGTCCAAGGGCCCCTGGCTCCTGGAGCCACAAGGCTGGGCCTCAGTAAATAGAAAATTACAGTATCCAGGCAATGATCAATCAAGTATTTTTCATAAGCACAAAACATTTAAGGGGCTAAGGGGAGGAGCGTTCACACACTAGGCATTTACAGGACGTGACAATGCACCACACTCATAGCTGCCATTTATTGAGTGCTTACTGTATGCCAGCAAGGAGTGAGTACTTTACACAGATTCTCTCCGTCAATCCTTCATCTCACGGAATCTTCTGTGGGACTGCCAGGTCCCACATTCCACTGCCAGGAGGTACGGTATTCAGCCTGAGGTCACACAGCTAGCAGGTGCCAGACCAGGTTTTTAGCTTGGGTCTGGTGACCCTGAGGCCTGGTGGGCTGCACTGCCTACTGGTTGGGGCGTTGTGCTAGGTTCTGTTTGCCTTTTGATGGCCCAGGACGGTTCAGTGCATGCCGTCTTTGGGGCGTGACCATAGTGGCACCTTTCACTCAGAAGCTTGGGAGATAACGTAGATGCCCCTCTGCGCTGAGTAGATCAGAAGCCCAAGGGGGCCTGGTTCCCTGGTCCCGGGTCTGGATCTGGAGCCCCGCCCTCCCTGGCTTATCCTGGAAGCCACCAGGGCCTGACCCTACCCTCCGGATGTGAGAGGCTCCCTGAGGTCTGTGGCTCTCCAGAGGCTTCCCCGTCAAGATCTCTCCCTGGGACCCAGACCTGGCTTCCCAGAGCTCCAGACTTGGGGCAGATGGAGTTTGCCCTGTGTACCACCTCTGAGGGCAGAGTCTGGCAAGTGGGCTGGAGGCAGAGCAGGGCCGCGGAGGGCGCTGGGAGCAGAGGCCTCCTCACTGTGGGGCCTCAGCATGGGGCTTCCCCTCTCTGAGCCTCCGTTTCCTCATCTGTGAAGGGGCATGCGTGCTACTTTGCAGGTCCACTGAGCATTACAGATGAGGTCCTGCAGCCCGCCTGGCGTCTAGCCTCATTCAGTCATGGCCGTGGAGCTCACTGCCCTTCTCTGCTACCCTTGTGGGCTATGTTGCTGTTACCCTGCAGGCGCTCTGCTCTGTGGACCTGAGGCCTAAGGCGGGACACAGCGGTGGTTTCCTTCCAGTGCTCCCACATGGCCCTCAGGCCAGCAAGACACCAGGGCAGAGTGACTGGCCCCAATGGACCCCAGATCCCACCTTTCCCCTCCGTCTCTTCACCACCCACTGCTGTTCCCAGCTGGCATATGACTCCCAGCTCTGGGCTGGTGCCCATCCACAGTGGGGTGGGGCAAACACACAGCAGCCCACGGGTTGTCCTGGGCAGCGGGCCCTCAGGGTGAAGGAGACTGGGAGGCTGGGAGCCAGAAGGACGGCTGAGGCCTGGAGGGGCAGGGGGAAGGGCAGAGCCGTCCTCCTAGGTAGGACTCAGGGTCATCCCTGGCATCCAGTCCTGCATCCCCGTCCCCCCAGGACCTCTGCTCTTCTCCCAGGAAATGCACAGGCAGGAAGGCGGGTGAGGGGAGGGGGCCCTGGGGCTTAACTGTGGGCAGCTGCGACCTCTCCAGTAGCAGGGCTGTGTTGGCCAGGAGACCTCGTCCCTGTGGCCCATGGCCTTGGGTTTGAGTCCCCACCTGGCCAGGTCCACCTGGGTGCCCAGGGACAAATCACTGCATTTCCTGGAGCTTTGGTACCAGAATCTATAAAGGGCGACAGCCTCTCCCGGAGGGCAATGTTGTAGATACGGGACCCGACCTGCAGGGCCAGATTAGAAGCTGTGCCTGGGAGTGGTAGCAAAAACAAGGCCCCCACTCCTCTCCCCTCCTCCTCCCCTCCCTCCCCTCCATCTCTTGCCATCCTTCTCTCCCCAGCCTTCCTCCTCCTTCCTCGTCTCTCCCTCCTTTTCCTCCTGCCTGTCTGGGCAGTGAACCCCAGCATGATATGGAAGGAAGAAATGGGGGTGCTGCCTTCAGGGTCCCCCTCTTAGCAGAAACAGGGATCCTGGCTCCACCCCAGGAAAGCCCCACCTAGGAGGTGACACTCAGGGAACAGGAAGCATCTTCAGCCAACCATGACAGGGAAAAGAAGTTTTGTTTCCTAACCGCAGCAAGAGCGACTTCAGTGGGACACAAGGAGGCATCCCCAGGGGTGAAGGCTGCAAAGCTCATTCTGAAATTGGGATGTGCTTGGCAAGACTCTTGCCTCCTTGACTGTCTCCTCTGCTCAAAGCAAGCAATTTTGCTTCCGGGTGCTTCTCAGTAATTGCAATAATAAATTGAATAATTAAGTTAAATCCACAGAAGAGAATTAAATATTAATTTCTAATAAGATATTTGGAAAGTGTCAGCAGTGGAATGTGAAGGCACTGGGTGCTCCAGTTGCCCGAGGAGAGCAGGGCATCAAGGCCCCAGGGCCCTCCTGCACCCAGGGTGGGGCGAGGAGGGCTCAGGGCCACACATGCCCAGCCTCTCACTGGGGGCTGGCACCCAGGCGTTCGGACCCTGAGTGTGTTGGGTGGCGGGTTGTGGGTCTGGCATCAGGCAGTCAACAGGGGCAGATGCCTGCTCATGCTGGGCTCACAGCTCCCTGGCAGCTGAGGCTCTTCATCGAGAGGTGGCCCATGCTATTTGGCAAAGTGGTGAGTGGGATGAGAGTGGAACATGTCTGAGGGACATTGGCAGTGAGCTGAAGGATGGGCACCGTTCCCAACCAGACCAGGCTCTGAGTGGTCTGTGCTCCAAGAAGGCCTAGAAACCCACACAGTGAAGCTCAAGGGAGCCCACGAAGTGGTCTGGCCCTCAACAGGCAGCTCTCCAGGGTAGACACTGGATATGACCTGGTCACAGGCTGAGCCCTGACCCTGGTCACACACTGAGCCTTGACCCTGGCCACACACTGAACCCTGATCCTGCTCACACCCTGAGCCTGATCCTGGTCACACTGAGCCCAGATCCTGGTCACGCGTTGAGCCCTGACTCTGGTCACACTCTGAGTCCTGATCCTGGTCACTCTGAGCCCTGATCCTGCTCACACCCTGAGCCCTGATGAGGTCACACACTAAGCTCTGATCCTGGTCACACATTGAGCCTGATCCTGGTCATACACTGAGCCTGATCCTGGTCACACACTGAGTGAGCCCTGATCCTGCTCACACACTGAACCTGATTCTGCTCATACCCTGAGCCTGAGCCTGGTCACACGGAGCCCTGATCCTGGTCATCCACTGAGCCCTGACCCTGGCCACACTCTGAACCCTGATCCTGCTCACATCCTGAGCCCTGATCCTGGTCACACTGAACCCTGATCCTGGTCACACTCTGAGCCCTGATCCTGGTCACACACTGGGCCCTGATTCTGGTCATACACTAAGTGAGCCCTAGTCCTGCTCACACACTGAACCCTGATTCTGCTCACACCCTGAGCCTGATCCTAGTCACACTGAGCCCTGATCCTGGTCACACTGAGCCCTGACCCTGGTCACACCCTGAGCCCTGATCCTGTTCACACTCTGAACCCTGATTCTGGTGACACCCTGAGCCCTGACCCTGGCCACACCCTGAACCCTGATCCTGCTCACACCCTGAGCCCTGATCCTGTTCATAATCTGAACCCTGATTCTGGTGGCACCCTGAGCCCTGACACTGGCCACACCATGAACCCTGATCCTGCTGACACACTGAGCCCTGATCCTGGTCACATTCTGAACCCTGATTCTGCTCACACCCTGAGCCTGATCCTAGTCACACTGAGCCCTGATCCTGGTCACACTGAGCCCTGACCCTGGTCACACCCTGAACCCTGATCCTGGTCACACCCTGAGCCCTGATCCTGGTCACAAACTAAGCTCTGATCCTGGCCACACACTGACCCTAATTCTAGTTGCATTTTGAGCCCTGACCTTGGTCACAGGCTGAACCTAAGCCTGGCTATGGACTGGCCCTGACACTTCATTGACGAGGCCAGAAAGCACGGTGCATGCACACTGTGTTTGCCTGGAACAAAAAGTTGATGCTGACGTAGCTAAGATGGGCAGGTCAGAGCCACCTTTTAGGTGATGAACCCCGTTCAAGGGCTCAGACTCAATCCATCATCAGAGAGACGTTGAAGGTGTTTGGAGCTGAGAATTGCCATGGCCAGGGGTGGGTGGAGTGGGAGGGCTGGCCCTGGGGTGATGCCATTGAGGCAGTGACTGGGATTCGGGAAGGCAGGGGCTGGAGGAGGCAGAGGAGGTGCCATCTGCCCCTGGCAGGTGAGCTGGGGAAGATGGAAGGTGCAGGCACAGAAAGCAGGGACCCTTGCATGACAGCCTCCCCTGAGGCTGGAGCAGCCGGTGCTGGAATCTGGGCTCTGGATCCTCAGCCAGGCCTGGAGGCTTCTGGGCACCTGGCACAGGCTCAGAGTCACTCGGCCATCTTGCGTGCATCTCATGACCTGGGTGGCTCCTCCCTCTGACTCAGGCCCAGTGTTCAGTGTAGGAGCCCAGATCCTGCAGGTGGGGCAGGGCCAGAGCAGAGGGGCACTGGGAGGTGCTGGGTAGAGCCCGACCATGCACACCCCTGCCAGATTGCCAGGCTTAGCAAAAGCAAAAAGAAACCCATGTCCCATTCAATATGAATTTGAGCTAAAGGACAAATTATCTTCCAATATAATTAATTCCCATGTAATAATTGGGATATTTTTACAGTAAGACAGTAATTCCTTGTCTATCTGAAATTCAGACTGAAGTCCTGTATTAACCCAGGAACCTGTGGGGCCCATCCACGCCAGGCTCCCCTGGCAACTGGTGCCCCTGGAGCCTTCCTTACACCCTAGGGCTCCTTTTCCTGGGACTGAAGATCCACAGGAGCCAGGGAAGGCCAACAAGTCATAGCTGGAGGCTACCCCAGAGATCCCCCCCAGCTGAGGTGGGGGTTTGGGAAAGAGCCAGGGGAGACTCAGCCACTCCCTCAGAGGATGAGGCCTCTCACCTGAGCTATGCCCCCACCCTGCTGGGCACCCTCAGGCAAGCCTCTGCACCTCTCTGAGTCTGGCTAGCTCAGGGCAGAATGGGGGTTATAGAACAAATGAATGAATGAATGAATGAATGAATGAATGAATAAATGAATGACTGGAGCCTGGGTCATCCAGGTCACACACCAAACTCTGATCCTGCTGTGGTTTGTGGCCTCCCCTGCCCTCCTGCTCTCCCGTCCTGGGGTCATCCAGACCCCAGTCATTCACTCATCCATTCATTCATTCTGTAATCACTGGTTTGAGCATTCCTTGTGCAAGAGGAATGGGCCTGCTCTGGGCTCCCCCCATCCTTGCTGGGGCAGCCACTAGGGAGGGCGCACGAGGGCTTCCTGGGCTGCACCATGGGAAGTGTGAGGCCAGAGTCAGGGGGTCTGGCTGCATGGTTCAAGCGTTCCACCATCGTTATGGCTGGGCCTGGCAGCGGCCTGTTTGCCCCTCCTCCGGTGTTCCTGATGCCGCTGCTCACCCCTGCCCATGACCACCTGCCCTTGCCTGCCTGCCGTTGGCCTGCTGGCTCTCGCCTCTGGCCAGCATTCAAGCTCTCAGCACCATGGACAGCAGCAGAGGGGCCGAGCCCTTTCTGGAGTCAGCCATTCCTTAAGCAGTTTCTCTTTCTCTTTCTTTCTCTCCCTTCCTTCCTTCCTTCCTTCCTTCCTTCCTTCCTTCCTTCCTTCCTTCCTTCCTTCCTTCCTTCCTTCCTTCCTTCCTTCCTTCCTTCCTTCCTTCCTTCCTTCCTTCCTTCCTTCCTTCCTTCCTTCCTTCCTTCCTTTCTTTCTTTCTTTCTCTCTCTCTCTCTTTCTTTCTTTTCTTCCTTCCTTCCTTCTTTTCTTTCTCTTTCTTTTTCTCTCTTTCTTTCTCTTTCTTCTTTTTCTTTTTTCCTTCCTTCCTTCCTTCCTTCCTTCCTTCCTTCCCTCCTTCCTTCCTTTTTTTCTTTCTTTCTTTCTTTTTTTTTTGAGACAGAGTCTTGCTCTGTCACCCAGGTTGGAGTGCAGTGGCACAATCTCAGCTCACTGCAACCTCCACCTCCCAGGGTTTAAGCGATTCTCCTGCCTCAGCCTCTTGAGTAGTTGGGATTACAGGTGTGTGCCACCATGCCTGGCTAATTTTTTGTACTTTTAGTAGAGACAAGGTTTCACCGTGTTAGCCAGGATGGTCTTGATCTCCTGACCTCGTGATCTGCCCTCCTCGGCCTCCCAAAGTGCTGGGATTACAGGCATGAGACACCACGCCTGGCCCTTAGGCAATTTCTCCATGACCGTTCACCTACCATCTCCTCTCCCTGTTTTATCTCCCCTCTGATGGGGGCCTAAACCCTGGTTCCCTGATGTCTGGTGTCCAGACCAGTGTGGGGCCCAGGGACACCCGAGGCATATTTGTTGACTGAGAGGAGGATAAAGCAACCAGGCAGGGTCAGTGCCAAGTATCTGCCCATTTTACAGATAATGGGGACAGCTCAGAGGGGTTGATCCTTGCCAAGGACTTCGGGCTGGCCTGAGTCTGTGCCTCTACTCATCCCCCACCCCAGGCTTTGCTCCTGTCAGACAAGAGGGAGAGTATGGAGCGAGGCAGTGCCCTGTGCCCCATGCCCAGGCTGCTGACCAGTGCAGGGAGGGGCGGGGTGGGACAGGGGGGTTTTATGCTGCTGTGCCAGGCTGGGAGGCCGACACCCTCCAGCCCCATCTCCCTGAGAGTCAATTTCCAAAACCCTGCAGTAGCATCTTCCTAGAGACCCCTCTTGGGCCCCCGAGCCTACTGCCAGAGGACGCCAGAGCCCAGGCAGCTCCTCAGGTCCCAGTGATTATACCTGTGTTGCTCAGCCGATCAGGGAGAGCCCAGATCTCATCCTTCCCAGCCCCACACCCCCAGACCCTGGCCCGGCCCCTGCCTCTCTGCACTGCGCCAGCGTCCACCCGTCTGTTCCAATCCAAAGGTCTCCCCAGCGGCATTCATTCCAGTGCCATATGGCCAAGGCTCAGCCCTCAGAGGAGGGACAGGAGCACCATGGTGGAGGTGGGAGCTTCTACGCTGGGCCTTGGGGGTGAAGAGACCCAGCTAGGGGTCTGGAGGAACTGGGGCTGAGGGGCAGCAGGGAGAGGGGAAGGCTCATGGCCTGGGCTAGAGGATGCCCTGGGAAGCTCTCCCCCTCAGATCTGCCCCGTCACAGGGCCACGCAGCCAGCAGGTGCCACATGCCATCTGCTGAAGCAGGCAGAGGCTGGGCTGGCTTTGCACAGGGCCCGAGGGCCATCCATCTCTGGGTCCCCAGCCAGGCCTCTCGTGGAATTCCACAGCACCCTGAAGCCAGCCTGGGGTGCAGGCGGAGGGTTGGCCCATTGACCACCGAGGCTCCAGAGCTCAGGGAATGTGGCCCGCACTAGATGCTGAAGGGCGTGTCCAGGCCCAGCTGGGTGGGGCTGAGCTGGCAGCCTCAGCAAAGGTGTCCACGTGCGGCTGCCACTGCCAGCCGGCCTCTCGCCGGTGTGTGCTGGGTGGGGCAGGGACTTCCCTCCCAGGCTGCTGCTCCCTTGGCCTGCCCTTCCCCTCTCTCAGCTCAGTCTGCCTTCCAGGTGTGAGGGCAGGGAGGACTCCCTGGTAGGTCACGGAGGACAGCTCTCCTGGGTGTTCTTAGGTTCACAGCTGGGCCCTGCTGCCCTGGCTTGGACAGAGTGTGTGTGGGGAGGCCAAGGGGTGGTGGTGGACAAGGGCAATGGACAAGACCCAGTTCCCAATCTTGGGGGACACACATGGGGATGGGAGGGGCAGTTCTGGCCAGAAGATGGGGGCGTCAGGCACTGCAAGGCTGCCCCCGATCACCATTGCTGCCACCTCTCATTAGATCCTGTCCACTGACACCAGGACTCTGCATTGTGTTGAGGGGCACGCTGAGCACCACCATCCTTGGGGCGCCCTCACCCTCATCCCCAGGCAGTAAGGAAGTGGGGGGTCCCTCCGAACACAGCTGGATCCTGGTCCGGCTGTCACTCTGCCAGAGCAGTGCAGTGCCTGGGAGTTGGAAACAGCCGTGCACATCACAGATTTGTTCACTCGATCAATACACATTCATGGTGTCTGTGCGGGCCCTGGCCTGGGCCCAGGGACACCTCCGTGGACACCTCCATGGACAAGACAGGTCTCTGCCTGCAGGCGCAACCATCTGGCTAGGAGCATGGACAGAGTGTGATGAGGCCACAGGTGAAGCCCCTGAGGTGGGAAGTGCTGGGGGAGGGAGCCCTTGTCGGTGGGAGGTCCTCAGCAGCTCAGCTGTGGTAACCAAGCACCACAGGTGGCTTCAACCACAGAAGAAACTGCACTTTGCCCTGGAGGCTGGAAGTCCCAGATCAAGGTGCTGTCAGGGTTGGGTTCTGATGGGGCCCTTCCGGGCTGCTGAGGGTGACCTCTCCTCCATCCTCACATGGCAGAGGGGTGCTCTTGGGGCCTGGATCCCACAAGGAGGCTGCACCCTCAGGACCGCAGCACCTCGCAGTGGCCCTACCCCTCACACCGTCACCCTGGGGGTTATTTTCGCATTTGAGTTTCGGAGGAACACAAACACTCAGACCGTAGCAGGGGCTGGAGTGAGGCTGGTTGTGATTTTAAACAGGCCTCACCGAGAGCGGGGTGCAGGGAAAATCATTCCAGCAGAGGGAAGAGCCCGGGCCCAGCGCGAGGTAGACCTTCGGCCTGGCAGAGCCCAGAGAGTTCTGGGCAGGAAGTGAGGGGCCATATTTTGAGGATGATTGGAGAAATATCCTGACGGATCCAGGGACTGGGTGCAGTGGGGCACTGACAGGGACCATCCCAAATCCGGGGTGGCGGGGAGAGGAGGTGGTAGGGGGTGGGGCAGCCTCAAGGGGATTCTGGATGTGCCAAGACCAAGCCCCAGGCTGGAGTGAAGGGTCCAGGGAGACACTGTGGTGTGGATGGGGCCAGGCTGGGGCTGTGGGCGGGGAGCGGGGTCTGCTCTGACTCCAGCTGCAGCCCTGCAATGGCCACCAGTCCTCCCTTCTGGGTTCCCAGGGCCAGGCGGGCCACACCCAGTGTCATCACCTGCTCCCTGGACCTTGGCTATGTCTGACTTGGCCGGTCCCTGAGCCCTGATGCCCTCAGACCCTGGCCATGCCTCTTGCCAACCCTGAGGACCCCCTCTCCATACCCACTATGGAGAGCTTTGAGGGCAGGACAGGTGTCTCCAGGGACTGGCATTTTGGGGAGAATCCTGGAAAGGCCAGGGCTTCCTGGGGAGCTGGGCTCTGATGGGGAGCCCCATAGCACCAGGTGCCTTGGCCCAGCTCAGCCCTGCGGGAGCTGCCTGCACATCACTGGGCCACCTGCTGGGCACCTGGCTCAGTACCCAAGAGGCCCCTCACCGGCCCAGACCCATGGCCTCGCCCTTCCCTCACCTCCCTGCTTCCTGTGGTAATCGGATTTGAGGGAGCCAGCAGTGAGTTTGCCACCAAGTCATGAGGGGCCCCCTCCCTGGCTGCCTCCTTCTGCTCCTCCAGAAGGCCCAGCTCCTGGCCCCAGGGACTTCGCTGCCCACAGCCCTGTCTCCAGCTGCCTCTGCCCACGGCCAGGCAGCTGGCATTTTGTCCTTATTGGACTTTCATAGGGGTTTTCAGTTTTTCTTTTGAAAATAGATTTATTGGTCATGCAAAAATGATACACGCTCGCTGCAAAAAAGTCATCGTGGGAAAGTACAGAGAAGTAGCAGCTGCCCCCTTGCTGTCTGCCCAAGGCTAGAGGGTCACGTGATGGGGCCTCAGAAGCAAGTGGCCTGCTCTCCAGGAGAGGAGCTGGAGGAGGGACATTCTCCCCAGTCCCGGAGTCCACAAAGGATTTCCCTGGCAGGGAGGGATTAGAGAGGGAGGGAGGGAGGGGAGAGTGGGAGGAGAGGAGGAAGAGGGAGGGAGTGGGAGAGGAAGAGGGGAGGGAGGGGAGATAGGAAGGGGAAGGGAGGGAGAGGAGGAAGGATTGGAGAGAGGGAGGGGAGGGTAAGGGAAGGGAGAGAGTGGGGAGGGGAGAGGGATGGGGAGGAGGAAGGATTGGAGAGAAGGAGGGGAGGGGGAGGGAGGGGAGAGAGGAAGGTGGAGGGGGAAGGGGAGGAGGAGGAAGGATTGCAGAAAAGGAGGGGAGGGGGAGGAAGAGGAGAGAGGAAGGTGGAGGGGAAGTGGGGAGGAGGAAGGATTAGAGAGAAGGGAAGGAGGGGGAGGGAGAGGAGAGGGAGGAGGAAAGATGGGAGAGAGGGAGGGGGAGAAGGAGGGAGGGAAGAGAGGGACGGGGGAGGAGAGAGAGGGAAGGGAGGAAGAAGGATTGGAGAAAGGTGGAGAGGGAGGGAAGAGAAGGAGAGGGGACGGGAGCGGGAGGGAGGGGGGAAGGACTGGAGAGAGGGAGGAGGAAGGGAGAGGGAGGGGCCAGGGAAGAGTGAGGGTCAGTGGGCCTCTGGCTTTGAAGTCAGATGGAGGGTGTGCCCAGGAGAGGGAGAGCTGGTGGGTGTGCCAGGCAGGGCCTGCTGAATTGGGCCTGGGGAGCTCCAGTGGACTCGGGAAGGCTCTAGCCACAGGTGTTCCCAGCCTGGGCACATGGATGCAGCTGGGAAGGATGGATTGGGCAGGGATGGAGTGCAGGGCAGGGGATGGTGCTGAACGTGGGGACAGGTGACCGAGGCCTGCGTGGAGCCTGACCAGGGCCAGGAGAGTCTGGGCTGGCCCCTGCAGCTACAGGTGGCCACTCCCCTCTCAGGGCCCTACCTCCACTGTCAGCCCCAGACCAGGCCCAGGTACTTCTCACCCACTCTCTGGCACCTTGGGCTCTCCCTGTCACCTGGTCAGGGCCCCATCTAAGCCTCCACTTTCTCATCTGCAGCATGGGCCGCTGAACCCTCAGCTGGCTGTGATGTGGGCTCTCCAGCCCCGAGCACCTATCCTGGTCCGGAGCTGGGAGCTGATGGAGTCCGCTGCGTTGCCAGCTGATGCCATCACCTGGCCTGCAATGGACCCGATAGCTTCACAGCTGCCTGCTGTCCTCCCCTGTGCAGACTCCACTGACCCCTGTGTTGGCCCCAGCTGAGCCCCCGAATAAACCACTGCAGCTTATCCAGCCACGCACCTGTCTTCATCTGTCAGGGACCCCTGAGATGAAGCCTGGGTGGGATCTGGGTGGGAATGGAGGCCAACAGGACTGCGGGAGGCAGTCTGGGGCTTGCTGGGAAGTGAGTGTGGCTGTGCGTGAGCTTGTGTATGAATATGAACCTGTGCTCACAGCTGGGGAGGGGCGTGCTGTGAACCTTGCTGTGGTGGTGGAGTGGGAAGTTGCCTTGGTTCTGCGTGGAGCCAGGGCACTGCTCCCTGCTTGGGGCTGTCCCAGCCCCCACCAAGAGGGGCTTCACCAAGGAGGAGGCTGCCTGAGCGGCCTGGAATGCCACACGGAACCCTTGATGGGTGGAGGTCCTTGCCTTCCTCCCTGAGGGCCTAGGACAAGCCCTTGCCCCTCCTGGGACCTCAGTTTCCCACTCTGAAAGCTAAGGGTTGGCTTTGGCCCTGGCTGCTCCCAGGCTGTGGCCTCTCTGCTGCCTGCTGCCCAGGTCCACGTTGGGGGCGTGAAGGGGGTCCCTGGCAGGGTAGAGCCTGCTCTGTGGCAATCCCAGGCTCCTCTTCTCTGCACCTGTTCCCCCAGGAGTAGGGGGTAGGACCGCCAAGAACAGAAGGATCCATGCAGAGTGGCCGCTCTGGCCCCCCTTGCCCAGAGGGCACCAGGTGGGCAGTGCACTGAGGGCAAAGTGTCTCCCCAGCTGCCCCAGGCTGCGTCAGCACCGCGGCCAGCGCTGAGGGGTCCCCAGCACCCTCCTCAGTCAAGGACTGGGGGTGGGGGGTGCACAGCAGACCCTGCAGGGCAGGCGGAGTCTGTGACCCCCCAGGAGACAGTGCGCCCCCGTCCACGCACATTCCAGCCAGGTCTGCAGACGCTGGTTCCTGCTCAGGCAGAGGGAGGAGATGGCCCCAGCCTCTCCCCGCCCCATGCCCTCTGCCAAGGCCTGAAACCCCCACAAAGCCAGCACCACACACAGTGCTTCAGGGTTTTAGAGATTCCATGAAGCGATTTCTCAGCAATTTTCTTCCCAGGGGCCTGAGAAACACAACACTGAGGCAGCACTGCTGGGCTCAGTGACAAGCGGGGGAGCTGGGCAGACGGTCCCCCCCAGAGCTGCTGTCATCTTCTCAGATTTGCCACTGCACAGGCTGGCTCTGGGATGTCCGAGAAGGTGTCAGGGAGCAAATTGGATTTGGCACCTCCTGGCTGCAGGTGTGAGGGCTCCAGAGGCTGAGGAGGCCAGACTCAGTCCAGGCAGGGCCACAGCTGCTGGGAGGCCCATGATGAGGCTGAGGGAGGAGGCTCTGGGGGCAGGGCAGGCTGAGAATTGATGGTGGAGGGGCCAGGTGCTCACCACCCAATTCTCTCCTATGCAGCTGGGAACCCAGTTGAGGGGGCAGACAGCCCCTGGGCCCGGGTCACGTGCACAGTTTACAGATGAGGAAATGGAGCCTGGAGAGGAGGGGCTTGCCTGCAGGGAGGGGCCTGAGCCAGGCTTCCACGGAGCGGGGACCAGGCTGGGGGCTCTGCCTTCGTTCTCTGTGAGCTGCGTGACCTTGGAGGCCATGGGGGAGGTCAGCCCATTGTGGAATGCACTGCTGTGACTGGGTGCCCCGAGCCCCTGCCCCATCAGCACTTCCCCGGGGTGGGCCCTGGGTGGGAGCAGGTGTTCTGGGGTGAGGAGTTCAGGCCGAGAGCCAGCAGGAGGGGATGTCAGAACAGTGCTGCCTTGGCAGCAGCTGCTACCACCCAGCCAGACATGGCCTCCCCACTCAGAACTGAAGTGTCAGAGTCACCTTCAGGTCCCCTTGTCTGGAGCAGCAGGAGGCTGAGAGCCCTGCCCACTATCCCAGCTGAGCGGCCCCAGTCAGAGAGACCCACCTGGCGGGTGTCCATCTGGTGCCAGGACAGGACAGGATAGGAGAAGGGGTGGACAGGAAGGCAGTAGCCACAGTAGCACCTCGGGAGGCAGCAGGCCAGTGAGGGAGGGCGTCTCGGCACCCTCACCAGCCCCCTCCTTCTTGAGATGCCAAGGCCTAGAGAGAGACTGGGCTTCCCCCAAGTCGTACAGCACCTCCATGGCAGAGCTCGAATGAAAATCAGTCTTCTGGTTCCCAGGCTGGAGACAATTTATGGGAACCCAAAGGTCAGAATTGTTGAACTTCCGGGGAAAGTTCCCGCTGACAGGTGATGGAGAGAACATGACGTTGGTGCACAGTAGGTGGACCAGAGGTGTCTGTCCAGTGGGAATCATGTACCGGGGTGGGGTCAGGAGTCTGTGGCCCTCTCTTTCTTGCCCTCCTTGCTGGCTGTCTCTGGTACGATGGAGACAGTGTGGATCACACAGCTCTGCCTCAAATCCTGCCTGGGAGGGTGATATGGACAAGCTTGCGGGGCATGGAGGCTCAGGCTGCTGTGGGAGGGTTGGGCCTGGCACCTTCCTCATGCAGGAGCTGTGGGGACCCTGCCTTGGGGAACCCACTGCCCAGGAACGTCTCTGCTGCTGGCCTTAGGGCCCCAGGACACTGCTGGGCCCCTTGAGCTCCGAGCCATGGATCTGCCGAGGGAGCTCCCTGGAGAGGTCCCTTCAGCTCAGCAGCAGCCACAGGATTTGGGTGCCCCACTGCAAAATGAAAATGCAGGGCCTGGACGAGGGCAGGAACATGGGTCCCTTCCCTTGGGCCCTACATATCCCTAGTCTTATTCACCCCAGCAGCCTTCTGCCCCCCAGGTTTGGCTTAAAGGCTTGGGGCTGGAATCACTTGAAGCCTCACTCCATCACGTGCTTCCTGGTTGATGCTGGCTGTCTGCTGGGACCTAAGCTGGGGCTGAGGGTTCCAACACCCACATGTGTCCTCTCCATGTGGATTGGGCTTCCTTATAAGATGGCAGCTGGCTCCTGGGGGAGCATTTCAAGAGAGTGAGCCAGGCAGAAACTGCATCCTTTTTATGACTTCTCAGAAGTCACGTGGCATCACCTCCATCACATTCTCTTGGTTGGAGCTGTCACAAGCCCCCTAGGTTCCAGAGAAGGAGAAGGAGACTCCACCTGTCTTAGTCTGTTTGTGCTACTATAACCAAATACCCAAAACTGAATACTTCATATCGAACAGAGATTTATTTCTTACAGTTCTGGAGGCTGGGAAGTCCAAGGTCCAGAGGCCAACATCTTTCAAGAGCCTTCTTGCTCCATGATCTCATGGCAGAAGGACAAGAGCACATGTGAGACAGAGGGAAAGGGTTGTACCTATTCTCTCATCAGGAACCCACTCCCTCAACAATGACATTAATCCATCGTGAGGGTGGGGCCATCATCACCTAATCACCCTTGCAATAGTGTTGAAAGGCCCCACCACTCAACACTATTGCATTGGCGTTTGTGTTTTCAGCACATGAACTTTGGGGGACACATTCAAACCACAGCACCACTTCCTGATGGGAGAGTGGTAAGGTGACCGTTTTTGGAAAATGCAGTGTGCCACAGTTCCCCTTTTCTTCACGCTCAGCTTGTTGGAAGTTATTGTACTGGTGGTGCGAGTCAAACCATCACTCTGAGGCTTTCAGGCTTGGAGGTCCCTCCTGAATGGGGTTGTGGTGTCTTCCACTGGACATCATGGTAACACAGCTGTATCCAGGAGATCCTCTGGGTTGTGGGCACCCTCTTCACGTGGTTCTTCAGGCCTCTTGTCCTTGATAATCAGGGTTGATTCCCCAGCCACTGCCTTCATGCTGCTTTGCTTGTTCATTTGGTGCCACCAGACAGGTGACCAACTCAGTCCCCAGGGCAGCAGGGCCATTCCTGTGACCCCTGGTGGAAACATTCTGGCACTGGGCATTATCTTGGGCAGTCCCTAGGAGGGGAATGTG
Source organism: Rhinopithecus roxellana (assembly GCF_007565055.1). NCBI lineage: Eukaryota > Metazoa > Chordata > Mammalia > Primates > Cercopithecidae > Rhinopithecus > Rhinopithecus roxellana. The sequence goes on from NC_044565.1 coordinate 6,791,095, forward strand.
AACTGGTGGAGAATGTGACCATGAGAGACCCCACCCCATAGGTTCTGCCTGGGGGAGAATGAGCTCCAGATAAAAGTCTCTTGTTCTCAGCACACACCCCATCCTGTAGGACAGTACCCCTCCGCATGGGGCACTGTTTCTAACTGGTGTCTTCAGGCACCCTCTTCATTGCACAGGAGGCCAGCTGCTTCAGGGTGATGAGGAAGCCAGGGAATCCTGGAGGCCTCAGGTGTGACTCTGCTTTTTTTTTTTTTTTTTGTTACGAAATGGTTTCCTTGTTGGAAGATTAAGAAAAGGCTCTGGAGTCTCAGGCCCAAAGTTCTTGCAGAGGGGAGAAATGGCTACCTGTTGTCAATAGCTTAGTCTTTTAAATCTGTTTAAGCATCTCTCTATCCCCCATCCATCCTCCCATTTCCCATCCATCCACGCATCCATTTATCCCTCTAACCCCCATCCATCCATCCACCTATCCATCCATTCCTCTCCATCCATCCATTTATCCATCTATCCTTCCATCCCCCATCTACTCATCCATTCCCCATCCATATACCCATCCATCTACCCATATCCCCACCCATCTATCCCTCTAACCCCCATCCATCCATCCACCTATCCATCCATCCATTTATCAATCTATCCTTCCATCCCCCATCTATTCACCCATTCCCCATCCATCCACCCACCCATCCACCCACCCATTTATCCCTCTAACCCCCATCCATCCACATATCCTTCCATTCATCCATCTATCCTTTCCACCCCCTGTCTATTCATCTATTCCCCATCCATCCAACCCCCCACCCATCTATCCCTCCAACCCCCACCCATCCACCTATCCATCCACTCCTCCCCATCTATCCATTTATCCATCTATCTCTCCATCCCCCATTTATCCGTCCATTCCCATCCACCCACCCATCTATCCATCCACCCACCCACCCATCTACCTATCCATTTATCTCTCCAACCCCCATCTATCCATCCACTCATCCATCCCCATTCATCCCCCATCTATGCATCCATCTATCCATCCCCTACCCACCCACCCATCCATTCACCCATCCATTCCCCAGCCATTTGCCCATCTTTCCTCCATTCACCCATCCATATTCATCCAATCCCCCATTCATCTAACTACCCATCCATTCCCTATCCAGCTCCCATCCATCTACCCACCCATCTATCCACCCATCCACCAACCCACTCATCCATCCATCCATCCCCCATCTATGCATTCATTCATTCCCCATCTGTCCCCCACACATCCACCCATTCATTCATTTGTTCTCTGGAGTGCTGCCTTCTAAGCACCCCCATCCCACCTACCTGGGCTCAACACAGGAAGCAAAGCAGGACTCCTGTGCCCCAGAAGCTCCCAGTGTGGTGGAAGTGCATCCATGTAGACAGAGAAGCCACATTCACCATGGGTGGCCCAGAGGAGGAAGAACATAGGAACAAAGGTGTCACAGGTCAGGTAACGCTGCTGGGGTCTAGGTAGCTTCCAGACAGGGTGACCTTGACCTGCAGGCAGGGAGGAGCTGGTGACCTCCCTCCCATCTAGGGTCACCCACACAGTCCTGTAGCAGCCAGACGCCTAGAACCAATTTTTGAACTGAAGCTTTCAGTTCTCCCTTTAACCAAATCATTGCTCCTTTTCCCGGCGAGTTTCCAATTTAAATACCCAAATTGTTTACTCGCTGAAATCAATCGACAAGGGACCAGCTTGTATTTGCGATTCAATTGACTATGATACACTGTATTACAATTACAGCTCGAATGGATTTCTTTTTAATTTATTTTTCTCTTAACGGTCTCCTCAGCGGTAATTCCAAGACTAATTGTCCTCCCAATCACCCTCATCAGCTGGAGGAAGGATAATGAATTGCTGCAGTTCACAGAGGATGCTGGCCAGGAGCTGCCGGGTCCCCAGACCTCCCAGCACCCCTTCCCTGGGTCCTCCCTTTCAGGCCAGCCCTTGCGCTGTGAGCTGAAGTCCTCCCAGGGGAGGTTCCACTGTCAATGGTTTCATCTGTTGGGCTCAAGATGGAGCGAGTCCCAGAGGAAGAGGGCAGACCCTGCCCCTGCCCCTTCTCCTGCCTGGTGACTGCTCTGCAAGTTCCCATATGGCAGGGAAGCAGGCTGGAGATCTGTTGAGCTCTGAGGGTCTGTGATCCGCTGTGTATCCTGAATGAACCTCTTCTCTCTGGGCCTCGGTTTCCCCATCTGTGAGATGGGCCTCCCGGCCTCTAGAGCCCTTTTGGCTGAGACCTTCTGTGAATCTGTTTAGGGCTCAGGAAAAGGAGGGCTGGGCAGTGCATCCTGCACGACTCTGGCTCAGACCCCGCCTCTGCTGTCACCTGTCCTTCCCCCTTCCACTCACATCCCACCGTCCACTCTGGGGTCTCTGTGCCCGTGTGCCTGGGGCCAGCTTGGCACCAGGTGTTGGACCGGCTTGGCTGTGCAGGTGGGCATCATTGCCAACCCCACTTTCCAGATGGGAACACGGGAGGCCCTCAGGCACCAAGGGCCTTCAGCCCAAGAACCAGGCTTCACCCCAGAGCCGTGTGGCTATGGAGGTGCTGCTCCAGCTGTGCCCCGCCGAGGGCACTTGCCTGTGCTCCCTTGGGAGAGACTTCTAGGAGCCCTGCATCCACCCTGGGGCTCACTTCCATGAACAAGCCACACCCTGCCCTGGCATATCCCGTAGTGGGGAGAGGGGAGGCGAGGTCTCAGGCGAGGGCTCAGGTGGGGCCCCCAGCACTGCCAGGTGGAGACCCCTGCAGGAGAGGCCACCAGAGGCAGAGATGCCATGACCCCCTCATAAGTGCTTCCAGATGTGTACGTGCCTGTGTATTTGTGTTTGTGTCCGTGTTTGTGTGTCTTGCTTCTGTGTGTGCATGTGTGTGTGGACATGTGTGTGAGCATGTGTATGAGCATGTGTGTGTGCATGTTTGCATGTGCGTGTGTGAGTATATGTGTGTGCGTGCGTGTGCATGTTTGTGTGTGCATGTGTGTGAGCATGTGTGTGCAGGTGTGAGCATGTGCACGAGCATTGTGTGCATGTGTGAACATGTGTGTCTACATGCATGCGCATGTGTGAGCATGTGTCTACATGTGTGTGTATGTGTGAGCATATGTGTGTGTGCATGTGTGTGCATGTGTACGCATGTGTGTGAGGGTGTGTGCATGTGTTCCTTGCACGTGTGCATATATCTGCATTGTGTCTGTGTGTGCCTCTGTGTGTGCCCCTGTGTGTCTCCGTGTGTGTCTGTGTATGTGCGTGTTTGTATGTGTGTGCATATGTGTGTGCTTGTGTGTGTGTCCATGTGTGTCTCTGTGCATATGTGTGGGCACGAGGGAGCCACTCACGGAGCCTGAAGCAATGGGATCCTGGTTCCTGCCCACCCAATGCCTTCCTGACTGGGCCTCAGTTTCTCATTTGTGATGTGGGGTGAGGGTGAGAGGCATCCCTGTGGCCCTTTAGAGGTGACCAGATGCCTTCATCCGTCCTTGTCCTCTGACCTTCACACAAGTGAGGGGTGTGGGGGGTGTATTTAATTACCCTCCTCAGCGCCTGGCAGCCTCCATGGTGGACCAAGCAACTGGGCCTCTGGCCCTGCCCCCCACCCCCAGCGCTCCCTCCATGCCCTGACGCATGGGAGACACAGAGCTCCCCAGACTTCCACATGGATTGATTTGGCGGCCCCAGAAATAGACGTGTCCATACATTAGGTGCGTGTGGAAACACGGCCCCAAGAACTCCAGCCCGCATGCCTCTGCCTGAAAAATTCTCGCACGATGGGAATTATTTTGTTATTTTGGGGTATAGAACCTCACAGGAGCTGAGATGCCGTTTCCATCATGGGTGCCACCATCATGAAAAGGAGAATCAATGACAGAGTGTGAGGCCGGATGAGTGAGGGGAGCCCTGCCTGTGTCTGGCGCCAGAGTCAGCCCTCAGCCTTCCAGAAAGGTCCGGGTGCCAAGGGCACCCAGCCAGAGTCATCCCCCAGGCTTTCAGAAAGGTTCAGCTGCCCAAGGCACCCAGCCTGTGCCTCCTGGCCTCTCTGAAGCCGCCAGAGGTGAGGTCAGTAAGGATGTCCAGCCACAGGAACCAGGAGCTCAGATGACTCTGTGAACTGGGCAGGGTCTTGCCCAATCACTTGAGTTTCTGCCCACAAATACATCAGTCAGAGGGAGACAGTGCCCCCTGTGCATGCAGACCCTGATAGACCCTAAACACTCCTGTTTGTGGAGTCCCCGCCCTTGGCCCCGCCCCTGCTGACCACCCTGGGGCCGCCCCTTCAGCTTCAACTCAGATGAACGAGCGGTCCTGAGTCTGGGTTCTGACTGGTTTCAAATCAAGCTTGGTGGTTCAAACTTAGGAAGGTCGTTTCCTTGACTTCAAACTCCTTATTTGTACAATGAGCCAATAATACCTTCCCCTGAAGGTTCTGAGTAGCTGGCATTTTGATATGCTAGGCGCCTGGTAAATGCAGTACTTTTGGCTCTTTGGGTCTGTACTGTCTGCAATGGGCTGGGCCGCTCAGAGGCAGTGAGTGTGCAGGCAGAGAGGGGGCCCACTGCTCAGGTGTGGGAGACTGGGTGAAAAGGCTCTGAGGTCTCTTCAAATGGAGTTGAGACAGAATGGCAACAACGCCCAGGATCCAAATCATCCAGCCCTGCCTAGAACTGCAGACGTCCTTCTGGAGCTGCGCCCCCCATGCTGCAGCCAGGAGGCACGTTATCCCTGCCCCTGCCCCTGTCCCAGGGGAGGGAGCTGAGGTTCCCAGCGGTGCCTGCCATGCATTGAGATGCCAGGGAGCCTGAATTCAACGGCGCACCAGGTGTCATGTATGTGGCGTCCCACGGATGCATTGATCTTTCAGGGTGACAGATCGGTTATGAATCAGGTAATAGACCAGCTTGTAAGTGAAATATATTGGATTGTGCAGGCGGCCTGGTTGAGGGGAATAGGGCAGATTTACGAGCCTGGGAGGGTGGCCGGGGCATCAGCCCTTCACCCTGCACAGTCACAGCTGCTAGCCTCACACCTGTGTCCGGGGAGCCGGGAAATAGAGAGGTGATCTGGGAGAGAAGGAGGGAACAGCACAGAGAAGGGTCCACCGGCGGGAGGGCCCAGGAATGGGGTACAGAGCAGGGCAGGGAGGCTGTGGGCCCTCAAGAGACCCTGGGAGCAGCGCGGGAGGATCACGGGTCTGGAGTCCAGGGCAGTGTCCCAGGAGCAGCGCGGGAGGATCACAGGTCTGGAGTCCAGGGCAGCATGGCACTCCTAGGACCTGATCATGCCTGTGGTCCCTTTCATGAGGGCTTCGTGCCCTGGGAACCTGTCAGCGATTATCTAGGTCCCCTCCGACGACACTCACAGCCCAGGAGTCAGATGTCACCATCATCCCCTTGCAGCTAGGCAGGCTAAGCTCAGAGATGGCAAGAAACCTCTCTGTGCCACGCAGCTGAGGAGAGGTCAAGATTGCAAAGCCAGATAGACTGACTTTGTGCCTTTCACTTCCCCGCTCAGCTCTTCTGAAGCAGGAGAAGCAGGAGTGAGGCCCCATGGAGGGGGCCCTACCCTGCCACACTCAGGCAGTGCACCCCAGGACTCTGGCGCTCAACTTATGTGACCTCAGGCTCTACACACAGCAGACCAGGACAGGAGCCCTGCTCAGAGGTGAGAGCAGTGCTCTGGTCTGCCTGGCAGAGGGTGGAGGTGGAGGCTGGAGGGTTCTTGGGGTCAGAGCAGGGGGCCTGGGCGTGGGCGGGCAGGGAGAGCCTGGCCGGGGACTCCCATCATCCACCGTACTTGGCTGATATCACTGTTCAGGTGTTGCCTCCCCACGGGGAGTCAAACGGCCCTGAGCAGAGGGGGCCTTTTTCATATGCAGAGCCCAGCCAGGGCCCAGCCTGTGAGAAGCTCAGAGAGAGGGCAGCGTGAGTGGATGTGGTGGACATCCAGGAGCACCCCCAGTCCTGGGGCTTCGGCCCGCCTCAGATGAGACACCAGGGCTCAGGACTCAGCCTCCAGTCACAGTCTGGGTTCAGTATGTGACCTTGGTCAGAGCTCAGACTGTGACCAGAGCAGGGCTCAGTTTGGGGCCAGAATCATGGCTTAGACTTTGCCTAGGATAAGGCTTGGAGTATGACTGGGTACCTGGTTAGGACTCAGTGTATGGTATGGTGGGGCTGCCGTGCGGCCCAGATAGGGTCAAGGTGCAGCCCCCCCTTTTAGAGGAAAGGAGCTGCCTGGGCACTGAGAACGAGCTCTCACCCCCATGGATTCCCTTCGCTCCACCTCTCTCCAAGGACCGCCCAAAACCATCAGTGGATGCAACAGAAGCTTCCGTGGTCTGCTCAGGCCCCTCTGTGTGGAACCCTCCTGGCAACCCTCCTCCCTGCTGTTGGTTATGTCCACTGAGAGGCCGCGTGAGCTCTAATGAGCTCTCCAGGGGGAGGCTGGGGGGTGTAAGGGGGCCCATTTCATTCTATTTATGCTCTCTTATAGCTCCACCAGCTTCTCTAGTACTCTTTATGGGTTCGATTATTGTATCTCCAATGTATGAGTGATTTCAATGGTTCTTATGTTTGTTATTATTCAATCTCCTGGTAAATTCTTTAATGTTCAGCATAAAATAACCTAGTCATTGCGGCAATGCAGCACGCGAGGCACTACAGCGAGCTGCGGGCCTGGTTCTGGTGCAGGTGAGGTGTCCTCACCCTGGGGCCCCAAATCAGTGGGCGGTGACAGCTGGTTTCCACCCTGGCGGCTGGCAGCCCACCTCAGGTGCGAACTCTGGTTTTATGGGAAATGAGCTGGGGCTTTGAGATGGGAGTGATCCGATCGCCCAGTTTTCCTGTTTCTGTTTGAACCAACTACCACACCGTGACTTAAACCAACAGAAATTGTTTCTTACAGCCTCCAGATCAGAAATCAGAAGGAGTGGTTAGGGCTCCATATAGGCATCGGGCGAGCTGGCCCCTCCCAGAGGCCCTGTGGGAGGCTCCCTGCTGGCCCTCTGCAGGCTTCTGGAGAGTGCTTTCTTGCAAGCCTCTGTCTCGCGGCCTTCCCCTCCTCACCACCTCTGCTTCTCTGATTCTTCTTTTTGTTCTTTTGAGAATTGGGTCCTCGCTTTGGTCCCATCCCGTGGAATGCAGGGTGGAGTGCTGTGGTGCCCTCAGGCTCACTGCAGCCCCCCTACTCCTGGCTCAGTGATCTCCTGCCTCAGCCTCCCAGGTAACTGAGAACTGGGGGGCACGCCACTATGCCCACTAATTTTAAATTTTTTGTAGCGACGAAGCGTCTATTTTTGCCCAGGCTGGTCTTGGCCTCAGTGGACCCTCTCACCTTGTCTCCCAAGTGCGGGATTATAGTCATTAAGCCTGGCCACCTGCCTTCCTCTTAAAGGACCCTTGAGGTGACATTTAGGACCCACCTAGTCTCCCCGGATTTGTCCCATCTCCGGTCCTCACATCTGCACTCCCTTTTGCCACGTGGTGGGCAAACCACGGTAGGCCAATGCAGGCGGTGTTTCCATGGTAACATGGTAAATGGACACACAGGCCACATCCTCACCATGCATGTGAAGCCCAAGGCTCCCTCGTAAGCTGCAAGGGGTTCGGTCTGCCAACCCTGCCTCTCATGTTTTCATTCATTGCTACCATCTTCCCCCATTAAAGCACCGCATGCCCCTGCCCGGCCCATGCGGGATCTCCTTGTAAACAAACACGCTTTGCTTTGCTGCAGCTCACGTGCATCTTAAGGGAAGTTGCTACTGGAGCGTGTCCCCCTCCTCAAGTCATTTTCAGTCATGCAACAAACACCTGTGCAGACGAAGGAAGCAAGGTGTTCGACCCATGAACGCTCAGCGGAGGAGGCCAGTGGGCAAACACAATCCTCACACTTCTTCAACAAACGAGGGCTGCAAGGTGCGACCATGACGTCGGGAGGATGGTGGTGCATGCTG